>NW_026860416.1:0-39395 GCF_026571515.1 Ruditapes philippinarum
ACCCAAAAAAAAAATGACAATTTCTCGCGGGGGCCCCCAATTTTAACTAAAATTTTTTTTAAATCCTTTAAAAGGAAAATTAAAGGGAATGAAAAAATATGAAATGGGGAATTTTGGGCGGGAAGGGCGTACGGGATGGGGGCCAAAAACTATATGCCATCGCAAATTTTGGGCATTTAATTTCAATTTTTATTTTCCCACTGGATTTGACCCGTATTTAAATTATGAAATTTACTTTTGAAAGGGGAAATTTAAAATTCATTTTAAAAAAACAACCTTTTTGTAATTAAAGTTTGAAATTACTTTAAAACCCCCTTTTTTTTACAGCTTTTGTAGAAAGGCATCCCCATTACCCAGGATATCGATTTGGGATTTAAAAACAAAAGGTTTTCCCTTTACATCCCGAAATTAGGGGCAATAAACTAGGGCGTTTCGGGCATTTTATGATTTTAAAATTTTTTTGATATTTTTTCATATAATGTAGGCATTTTGTTTAAAATTTTGAAAGTGATTTTAAATTTTATTTCAAAGTAATGAAATAATAATCCTTTCTCCATAATCAAAAAGAAAAAGCATTTATGATTTTGAAATCTTAATGCTTTTTTTTGCTGGGTTTTTTTTATTTTTATGAAATAATGTTTAAAAATTAAATGGGTCTCTCATTAATGAAATTTCCCGTTGGTATTTAAAAACCAATGTACTGGGCAATCAAACAAAAACAGTATCTGTTTAAAAAATTTCCCTTTTCCTTTTTTTTGCAATTTCATTTTTTTAGGGGTTTTAAAAAATTTTTTAAAAAATTGTTTTTATCAAATCCTTTATGATTTAAATTTTACTCAAACTTATTTCGTCATGTATTGGTTTTATTAGGGTTTCTGTTTTAAATTTTATTTTTTTTGTAAACAAACAAATCTGTAAACTATAAAGGTTAAAAAAATTTTGTCCCAAATACCGGGGAAAAATAAAAATATCTTTTTTTTTTTTCCTCCCCTTTTCTATCTTTTTTTAAGTTAATGGCTAAACTATTTATCATATTTTAGAAATTATATTTCAAAAAATGGGCCTCTTTAAGAAGTGTCCCCCATTTTTGTTTCCCCTTATTTTTTAAAAAAATTTCCCTTATTTATTTCATGCTCTATACTAAATTTTATTTCCCCCTTTTCATTTTTTTTCCCCCCGCTTTGGGGAAAATTTTTAAAATTTTATGTCCACTAAGTGACTGTAATGTTTTATTTGGGCTTTTCGTAATTATAAAATTTTAATTAATTTGTTTAAAAATGAAAAAAGCTAAAGAAAATTTTTATAATTTTAAAAATTTTTTTTTCGCTACTTTACTTTTAATCATTCATTTTATTTTCATAGAAAACGTCATGAAAAAAATTTCTAGTTAAAAATCACTTTGAGTCAATTCCGAAAAAAACCCAAAATTTTAATACCGGGTTTAAATTTTTTCAGAAAAAAAAAACTTGGGTTTCCCCTTAAAAATTATTCTTATAAAAACCCCTTCTTTTTGGGGCAAAATTTTTTAAAGGGAAAATATGCCCGGCTTTTAGGGCATTTTATTGTATAGATAAAAATTAAAAATCAGTTTCATCACCCGGGTTAAAAGAGTTTTAAAAAAAAAGCCATGGTAAAATGGTGCATGATTGCATTTTAATTTTAAAAATAAAAAAAATTTTTGCAATCAATTCGGGGAAAAAAATCCCTTTTTCCCCTTGGTACTCAAATTTAAAGGCAACCTTTAAAGTTTCAAATTTTTTAATTAAAAACCCAATTAAAATTAAATTTTGTTTTTCACCTTTTTGGGGAATTTTTTGCAAACATTTTAAAATTTTTACAGGGGTAAATTTTTAAAAAACAATCAGGCAAAAGGGTCCCTTTTTGTTTTAAAACTTTATTAACTTTATTCTTTTGGGTTTAATTAATTTTACAAATAGTAAAATTTTTAAATTATTTTTGCCCTTTAAAAATTTTAAATAGAAGGAAAAATTTAAAAAAAATTGTATCAAATATTTTTTTTTTCTTGAAATTATTAAATTTTAAATTTTTTTGTTTGTTAATTTGAAAAAAAATTTTTTTATTTTTAATTAAATAAAAATTTTAAATTGAAATTTTCAAAAAATGGGGTGGGGAAGGTAAAAAGTGAAATAAAATTTTTAAAATTTAGGTTTTTAATTTTTCCCCCAAAAATTATTAAAAATAAAAAACATTTAAATTAAAAGGAAATTTCCCAAAAATTTAAAAGGTTATTTTAATTTTTCTTTGAAATTTTTAAAAAATTTACTTTCAGTTAAAGTTGGAAAAAAATTAAATTTGTTTTGGCTTTTTTAAATTTAAAAAATTTTAAAAATTTAAATAAACCCAAAAAAGGTTTGAAAAGAATTTTTTTTAAAATTTTTAAAAAGGAACAATTTTAAAAAATTCCCTTCTTAACCTTTAAGAAAAAAAAAGTTTTTTTATTTTTTTCTTGGGTTTAAATTTTTTTACCCAAAATTTTTTAAATTAAGTAAAGGTTTTTTTTTGGTTCCCAAAAACATTTTTTAAAAAGGGTTAAAAAAAATTACCCCCTTTTTTAAAAAAAAAGGGAGGGAATTAAAAATTTTTTTTTTTAAAACAATAAATTTTAAAAGAAATTTTGGAAAAATTTAAAACAATAAAAATGGAACAAAATTAGAAATGGAAAAATTTTTATAAAAAATTTTGGATAATTATACAAAATTTTTTTACCAACTTTTTAAAAATTAATTAAAAACAGAATAATTTTTTTTGGGTAAAATTTAAAATTTTAAAACCCCAAAAAAAATTTTTAAAATCTTAAAAATTTCTTTTTATTTATTTTTTTAAGGGAAATTTTTTTTTCCATTCATTGAAAAAAAATAGGGTTTAATCATTTCAAAAATTTACAAAATTGGGCCCACATTTATTAAATATATCAAATAAATTTTAAACATACATCCCGAAAAGACTAGTTTATTTGGGGGCCCAATTTTTTAGTAAAAGGAACCCTGTTTTTTTAACCCCTCTTTTTCCATCCCTCAAGGGATGGCCCTTCTCAATAGGCTGTTAAAAAAAAAAGGTTTTAAAGGGAATTTCAAACAATTACATAACGTTTTTCCAAAATTTAATTTTAATTTCCCCCCAAAAAATAATCATTTAATTTTAAAAAATTTTTTAAAAACCAGTCGTATATAAATATAAATTTAAAAGGCCCCAAAAATTTCGATGGCATAAAAGGGGTTTTCCCCCCTTCCCCTGTCCTTTTCCCTCCATTTCCCTTTTTTCAAACCATTCTGTCCCTTTTAAAACCTTGGGTTTTCCTAATTTTCATTTATTAATGTATTTTTTAAAAAAATTGGGGAATTTTTTTCCCCGATTTCCCTTCACAAAACCAAACCCGGGATCCCAAATGTTTATTGTTTTTTCCCCCTTTTAAATTCAAAATAAAACCCTTTTTAAAAAATTGGCCTTTTTATTTTCGGGATCAAGTCAACAATTTGCCATTTATATTGGGAAATTTTAAATTTACATGCTGAAATTTCCCTTTTTTTTAAAATATTGGGAAAATGGGAAAAAATTTTCGCGCTTAAATTTTTCCCGGGGCTAGGGCTCAAATTTAATGGTTTTAAAAATATAGGCCCAAAAATATGATTTTGAAAAAGGGTTTTTTTTTTTTGGGGATTTTTTTGTTACTCATTTGAAAAATTTTTAAATAAATTGGGCATTTCATAGCTGTTTAATTTTGGTTTTTAGCTTCACAGGGCCCCAAAAATTTAAAGGGCAAAAAATTATTTTTAAAAAAAGAGGACTAAGGGGTCCCCAGATCGTCACCTGACCCATCGAAACCCTCCAACAATTTTCCCAGGGCAAGCATTTTAAACCCAAATTTCATGGGAAGGGTGGGTAAAAAAAATTTTACCACTGGGGTGGGTTTAAAAAGGGGTTATCTTTTTACTTGTGCAGTGTAATAGTTTTTTAACCCCGGGGGACCCATTTCGATCTTTACCTAGAAAACGGGGCATTACAAGGTTTTAACAATTTCCCGGATATTTGGATAAAACGTTTCCCCTAAAGGGTTTACAAGGGTTTTCTATTTTTAAACTCCTGTTTTAATAAATTTTTCATCCCAAAAATGACCCCCTGCTCAAAGCTATCTAGGGAATTACCCAAAACAAGCATCCTGACCAAGTTTGATGACAATTGAATAAAAAAAAATTGACCACTAGAGTGTTAACAAGGTTTTTCCATATATGAGCGGTATGACCAAGTGTTTGACCCCAGATGACCAATATTTTAACTTGACTTAGAAATCATCAAAACAAACTTTCAATCAATTTCCATGATATTTGGATAAAAACAGTAACCACTGGAGTGTTAACGATCTTTTTATATTTTTAGTTCGTGTGACCTAGCTTTTCATCCGAGATGACCCATGTTCAAACTCATTTGAACAATTTCCTAGACAAGCATCCTGACCAAGTTTGATGATAATTGAATAAAAAAATAGACCACTGGTGGTTAATAAGGTTTTTCCATATTTGGGCGGTGTGACATAGTTTCTGACCCCAGGTGATCCATATTCAAACTAGACTTAGCAATTGTCAGACCTATTTCCAGGATATTTAGATTAAAAATGTAGCCACGAGAGCGTTAGCAAGATTTTTCTATTTTTAGCTCCTGTGACCTAATTTTTTATTCGAGATGACTCATGATCGAATTCATCCTTGCAGTAACCTAGGCAAGCATCCTGATTAAGTTTGATGACAATTGAGTCAAAATGTGACCATTAGAGTGTTAACAAGGTTATGCTATTTTTAGCTTCTGTGACCCAGTTTTCATCGGAGATGACCCGTGATAGAACTCATCCTTGCAATTACCTATCAAGCATCCTGATCAAGTTAAATGACAATTGAGTCAAAAAATGTGACCACTAGAGTGTTAACAAGGTAATCCTATTTTTAGCTTCTGTGACCCAGTTTTACATTCGAGATGACCCATGTTTTTACCCATTTGAGCAATTACATAGGCAAGCGTCCTAACCATGTTTGATGATGATTGAATCAAAAATGTGACCACTAGAGTGTTAACAAGGTTTTTCTATTAAAAGCTCCTGTGACCTAGTTTTTCATCCAAGATGACCTATGTTCAAACTCATCAAAGCAATTACCTACACAAGCATCTTAACCAAGTTTGATGACAATTGAGTCAATATGTTACTAAAAGAGTGTTAACAAGGTTATTCTTTTTTGAGCTGCTGTGGCCCAGTTTTACATTCGGAACTCATTTGAGCAATTACATAGGCAAGCATCCTAACCAAGTTTGATGATGATTGAATAAAAAATGTGATCACTAGAGTGTTGACAAGGTTTTTCTATATTTAGCTCCTGTGACCTAGTTTTTCAACCAAGATGACCCATGTTCGAACTCATCCAAGCAATTACCTAGACAAGCATTCTAAATAAGTTTGATGACAATTGGGTCCAAAATGTGACCACTAGAGTGTTAACAAGGTTATTCTATTTTTAGCTCCTGTGACCTGGTTTTGCATTCAAGATGACCCATGTTCGAACCCTTTCGAGCAATAACCTAGACAAACATTCTGACTAAGTTTGATGATGATTGAGGCAAAAATGTGACCACTAGAGTGTAACAAGTTTTTTTCTATTTTGAGCTCCTGTGACCTAGTTTTGCATCCAAGATGACCCATGTTCGAACTCATCCGAGCTATTACCTAGAAAATCATCCTGAAAAAGTTTGATGATGATTTAGGAAAAAATGTGACTGCTTGATTGTTAGCAAAAAAGTGAGCTAGGTCAGATGTGCTAAAAATTATGATATGATATTGCATTTACACACCTGTCAAATCATTAATTGACAATTTAATAATAACTAGGTTTGATCAAATATGTGAGGCTTTCAAACATTATGTGGTAAGTTAGAACAGGTTTGTAACTTAAAGGTCAATGCCACATTAAGACTTTTATTGTACAATGTCGTAAATTGATGATTGTGGTACAAATGTACAAGAGTACAAAGGTGTTCTGTTATATTCCGTCATTCCTGTATCGTTGTAGCGTTTTCAAATAGCTGGAAATAATTTGGGGCATATTAGGAAGACATTGCAAATGCACAGACAGCATCATGAAAGGTGAAGACAATTCAAAAATTGACTAATAAGTCAGGATAATACATCAATGGTTATGCCTGGTCATTTTTAGCTCGACTATACGAAGTATATGGAGAGCTGTCCTACTCGCCCCGGCGTCGGCGTCGGCGTCGGCGTCCGCGTCCGCGTCCAGATTTTAGATTAAAGTTTTGGTGCAGTAAAATATTTTTCACTATAACTTTGTCATTTCTTAAGGTATCAACTTCAAACTTCAAATATATGTTCCTTATCATCAACCACATCTTATGTGACAAGGTTCATAACTCTAGCACCAATATTTTCAGATTTATCTCCCCTTGAACTTAGAATTTTCCTTAAAAAATACTATTTTTTTACTGATTCTTCTTTATTTCTTAAGGGATCAACCTCATACTTCAAATATATGTACCTTATCATCATCCCCATCTTATGTGACAAGGTTCATAACTCTAGCACCAATATTTTCAGATTTATCTCCCCTTGAACTTAGAATTTTCCTCAAAAAATACTATTTCTTACTGTTTCTTCTTTGTTTCTTAAGGATCGACCTCATACTTCAAATATATTTACGTTATCATCATCCCCATCTTATGTGACAAGGTTCATAACTCTAGCACCAATATTTTCAGATTTATCTCCCTTTGAACTTAGAATTTTCCATAAAAAATATTATTTTTTACTGTAACTTATTTATTTCTAAAGGGATCAACTTTATACTTCAAATATAATTACGTAATCATCATCCACATCTTATGTGACAAGGTTCATAACTCTAGCACCAATATTGCAAGAATTATCTCCCCATAAACTTAGATTTATTTACTAGAAAAATGTTATTTTTTATTTTAACTTTTTTATTTTTAAAGGTATCTACCTCAAACTTCAAATACTTATACCTTATCATTAATTACATTTTATGTGACAATGTTCATAACTCTTGAAGCAATATTTACAGATTTATCTCTCTTTGAACTTAGGATTTTCTTTAAGAAATATAATAACTTTTTTACTTTTTAAGGTATCTACTTCAAACTTCAAATATATATTTCTTATCATTACACAAATGTTGTGTGGCAAGATCCATAACTCTAGCATGACTTTTTCTATAATTATTCCCCTTGATCTTGGAATTTATGTTAACAAATGTTATTTTTTTACTATAACCTAATACGTAATTATACATAATTGATTTTTCTTTCATAGTTTTGTCCTCCTTACTGCGTCCAGTATTTTATTAGTCGAGCTTCGCTGTCTCCTGTGACAGCTCTTGTTTATTTATCGATTAAAATAAGAATGTAAAAAAAAAGTTGGTATATACTTATTCTTGCAAAAATAGTTTTATAGCAATCATAACTTTGCTTTTAGTTCAACCTCGAATCTAATGTATTTATTCATTTATCTTTTTTCTTCCTTTTTATTGGGATAAGCTCATTTATCTATTTCAAACGACAATTCTTGTTATATTTACAATTTAAAAATTATAAAAATAAAAGTAAAAGCAAGCAGAATTAAAACAGAAAAAAGAATAGTTGACCATAAATCACTTTTGATTGTTGTCTTACTCTGTCATAACACTAATGCACTCACCTGCCAGATGTCTTTGCCCTGAAAGTACAAAAAACAAAACAATATTCAATTTTTATTACTCAGTGTTTAACATTTTTGAAATAAACGTTTGTCCCACCCTAAAGGAACATCGACCTTAGACTTGTTTGTAGAAACAGATAAAATTGATAAAGATCAATTTTCATATTCTGAAAAATATCATTCCAGCGATTTTAAACATTTTCTTAATAAGGACTAGTTTTCCTGTATAGGTTTTGAAAGCCATTGCCAAAATAATTTTGAACTGTAGAATTACTGTAGGGAAAACACATTTTATGTTTATGTTTTCTGTACTTATTTCTAAATAATTAGAATGTGATACTGGAATAAAAGTATTTGTTTTGTTTTTTGCATTTGGAACAGCATATAGAATATGCAGTGTTTATGTCTATTCCTTTCCAGGTTTTGAATACATATACACAATTCAAATAACTTCTAAGTCAATGATTGCAAATTATAATTAAAAAACTTTCTGAAAACTACACCAAAAGTTAATAAAATAATCAAATTCCTATATATCTAATATAGTTAAAAGTAATGCTCTTATATTCAATACTAAAAACGGATCTGAAGATTTTTTGAACTTTAATATCTGAAAAACTTTGTCCAAATTAACTAGGTCAAATGTCGGTCAAAAGCTATGCATAGCTTATGTTTTGTAAACTGATATTTACATGTATATATATAGAAAATAAATAAATTTTGATTTGATTTGATTTTAGGAAATTGAAAGTAAGATTCTTTGTTTCTAAAACATTCAGTGTTGACTTACGTCGGCGCTTATTCCACGTTTTTTCATAAAACAGTCTCTTGGACCTTTCCTGTTTCTTTTTAATAGCAATCATATAAAATATATATATATTCCTTAAATAACATTGTCAGTCAAATAGAAGGCAATTTCATTAAACATGATTTTAATAGTAGCTGAAGGAATAATCAAGTCACATTCTCAACAAAATATATCTTGTATCTTAAGTATATTCTATAACAAAATAAAACGTACCCGAGACAACCATTTCGCTTTGTCCATTCGGTGGATGAAGCGAAACTACAATGTTATACCAGCGATATCTATCAGTCCCATGGAAACCATCTAGAATAATTGTTAAAAGAAAGGTTGAATCATGTCAACGTGTACTCAAGTATATTGTTAAAAAGGTAACGATTTATATTTCTGCAGAAATACTGTCAGTAAGTCAAAATTTACTTTTATTTTGAGGCAAAAATGAACTTAGACTTGGCCGAATGTCATTCACTTCAAGTTATAAATATTTAACAAATTTGAAACAAAAGCCATGAAATGAGAACAAAAATATATAAAAAAAGAAGAAAAACAACAACAACCATTTTTATGATAAAACGAAACAAGCCCATACAAAGATAATGTACACAAGTTGTATACTTCTAATCAACACATTGGTAAATACAATGCCACATAACCTCTCTGAATGAAGAATTAAATCCATATATTTAACATCTAAAACAAAGGAACAACAAACGAATAGAAGAAATAAATGCCTTCATTTCAGATTTAAACATAATTAATAAATGTCATTCTTTAAGGTGGGACAGAGACCTTTGTGTTGTAAAACTAAAAAGAGAGGAAGAAATGGTGAATTAAAAAGAAAACAAAAGTTATATTAAGATGGGTGGTGTTCATGCAGATAAACTTGTAAAGAATAAATGTTTATTTTTTTTTATCGCTCTGTAGAAAATGTTTGAAAATGACTCTTATCCTCGATGAAGCGATTAATATATTTTTGATAGATATTACTTAAATATTTTAGGTACAGTCATAAAATATAAATTTGCTTTTATTTAATTGAATGTTTTGAAAATTTAATAAATATTCTGAAGTGTGAGATATGTCAGTCTCTTAAACAATAAATTAATAAATCAATTATAAATGTTTGGTGTCTTTAAACAACAGATATTTTTAATGAAACACAAATTTATATGAAATACCGTTCTTAAGCATTGATTGTTATCCTAATATCAATGTATTTGAATTTATTTTGCAACACACTTACTTCTAGTATTTTAATTTCAATTTTGTGTCAATATATTCCAAAAGACATAATGACATTGTTATTGAATGCGATTCTAATATGTCTTTCAAGAACACTTGTTATTAATCACACATGTTAATCAGCACCCTAATAATAACAACAATTATTATATAATCCATAAATAACTTTGAAATATGTTTCTCTGATTGGCTAAGCTTTTGCAGCATCTGTCCTACCCTCTGATGTCATTATTTCACTCATTCTCGTTCCTTTCATATGGGTCCTAACTTTATCCTTTATTGGTGGATATCTAAACAGTTTTGCATAAATGCTTACACGATGTGTCGTGCACAAACCAAATCCTGCATCTCAAATGTCATGGTTACTCTTTGACTTCAAAAGAAATCATTCATAAAAGTGCAATGATGTTCATATCATTTAATCACTCTGTCTTTAAATGATAGAATTTAAAATAACAAAGCTGAACATGATGTCACGATGTGTCCTGCGCAACAGTCAGGCCTCGAGCTTGCATGTTAATGTAACACTCATTTGATTATTTTTAGAAATGCATTGGTAATTAATATATTGAACATGATATAATATATTGGACATAATATAAATGTGTTGTTCCTAATTGTCAGGTCTCAAGCTCAAAGGTCAATGTCAAACATATATGTCAATAGTCATGATGGTGAAAAGATTATCGTCTTTGCACATTACTTTGTTAATCACATATATATTTGAGATAGTTTTGCATACATATGCTATTAATGAAGATGTCATGTAGTGATCAGCAGTCCAATAATCAAGGTCATACTTATTAGTGAAAATCATGATATGACACTGCATTGACAAACATGTGACAGCAATATCTTTGTCATTAATTGACAAATTTATTGATAACTAGGCTTACATATGTGATACTTTCAAAGATTATGTGATAAGTTAGAACACTTTTGTAGCTTCAATGTCAATGTCACCTGAAAACTTTCATGGTTGGTAAAATGTCGTACATGGGTGATCGTGCTACAAATGTAATGTTCCAATCTGTCATTCCTGTTTGAAATAGCTGAAATAGCTGTTTGAAATAGCGTTTTTGAAATAGCTGGAAATAGTTTTGAGGCACATTAGGGTGACTGTTTGTGTGCAAATGCCAGGATGTCACATAGAAAGGTGAAGGCAATTCAAAATTGAACTTAGACGTCAGGATGATACATCAATTGCTGTGTTTTTATTTACTATTTGAAATGAGAATGTACAAAAAATTGTCGGTGTTCTCTGTCCTTGCAACTATATTTTGATAGCAATCATGACTTTGCTGTAAGTTAAACCTTAAAGGAAGACACAGGCAAAATTTTCATTTCCAAGTTTTGTATTTTTAATTCATCAATCTGTAAATTTTCTCAAAATGCATATACTAGACAGTCACAGAAACTTATTTGTTCTCCTTATAAAGAATAAAATTGTGGTTTCCTTACTTGACCCACGTGGGTCAGGTAAGAGCGTTAAGATTTCATTAACATGTCAAATGAATGTCTTAGACTTGTTTTAATCATACAATATCCACAATATATGTTATTGTAACTTCCAATTGTATACCAATTTTGTTGGTGGATATCAATAATTCTTTGTTTTTTGACCAAAAATTGCTCACTACTGATGTTTTCTTGATTAAACTTAAGTTCATATAGACAACAATTCTGTAATATTCACATGATATGAAATGCCCAGTTGCTTTTGTTATCGTTATTTTTTTTATGCTTAAGCATAGTGTATGTCATGTGTAAAATTGAGTCATGACTCGATTTAAGAATTGTAAACCAATTTTTGATCAGAATTATTTTTCTGTTTATATATAGTGGTAATAATCCTAATTCACCATCCAGAGCATTTATGTTTGTTGACCTTTTATCAGTAATAATTTCCTGCAGCATTTTGAGTGTACAATTTCAATGTCTTTACATTCATGGTATCCGAATACTTCGGCACCGTAATTGAGAACTGGGGCAACTAAAGCATTACATAATTGGATCTTTTCGGTGAAAGGTAACTCTGTTTTGTTATATACGGTATGAAGATTGTGTAAAGCGTGTGGTGATTGCTGTGCGACTCATTTTTGTGTTTTGTACCAATGTTGTTTTAAAAAAGGTTCTAAATATTTAAAAGAGTCGACTGTTTAAGTGGGCTGATTGTTTATTCTAAAGTCGTATGCAGTATTTCTGACTTATTCAGATATCAGTATTGCCGATATTTAATTTTATGCCCTATGTTTCACGGTATAAATGTATTTGAATCCGTTGGACTAAAATACTCATGACTGCTGCACAGGGTGAGTTCATTTGCTTAAGGGAAAAAAAGTAACTACTACCTAAATAAATAAGTGTCAGTTAATTTTAAAATGACTGTTCTTAACAATATTTTTCTAAATTTTTACCAAATGTATATTACGTAATATATTACAAAATGTTTAACTAAAAATACTAAGCAACGGTGGGTCATCAGAACTCCGCCATTATGAATAAAAAAACTAAAATGTATACTAAGTGAACTTAAAATTAACTTACTCCCACATATAAGCCACCAAAGTCATAATTTTAATCTAGAATATTACAATGACACCTGACTGTTCCCCACAAGACTACATACTACCAAAGTGAAATTGAATCATAAATAATCTAAAGCACTTTTATTAACTTATGTGATGTTTACCAGTCAATTAACTATCTAATTAATTGTAAAACTAGAAGTTTAAATACACAAGTGCACATAATTTACAGAACACTGCTGCTAAAAGTGATCACGTGACCTGCAAGATCAAATGATCAAATGACAGGTAAACCCTTGGACATTTCAGTATCCTAGCCAATAATTTCTGAATTATGTAAACAAATACTAGATTAAACTGTGTCCCGTTAACTAACTGACAATGTGCACAAAAACTACAGCATCTGAAATTTTCAAGCTCAAATTGTTAATTCTTAGCCCAGTTACCCAGAAATATGCAATCTAAGCCCAGATACCTGGATTATGCAATCTCGTATACTCCTGAGATATTTCGGATATCCTACCTCCTGGCCAAGATGAATGCCATCCCTACTGAAAATACAATGTTTGGAATGTCACAGACCTCTATGATTCCAGAACGTTAATTGCAACTCTGATGTGGCAACAAGAGCTTGTAATATATTATTTACTTCAATAATATGATCATTATTCCCGGGTAAGGGAGAACATCTTTTGGAAGCAATTGCATTATAACTACCCTTTACCTTTAGGCATATAACCAAAATTCAACATGAGACAAAATCCAGATCAAATTCATCTGGCAGATAATCAGGATAACATATATTATTTGATCCTTTGTCTAAAATTACCATATCCGACAACCGTGACTTAGAATCTAAACAATGCAGACTTAAATAGGTGGGCATTTTCTCGATATATTGAAAATAAACTTGTCAACATTTCCCAGCATTAAAATTGTTTTTGTTAACATGTCTTGTTTCTTAGCGTAGGTTAGACCGAAACACCGTATCCATTCTTTGTATTCAAATACTGTGCTCGAGGTCCTTATCCGAAGACTTACGGAAATGGCCGAAAAGTTGCGATTGGCACTGATCACGCGCCGGAGTCATACGAACTACACAGTATGGTAGTAACTAACTAAATAGGGTTGCCGGCAACTAAATACACTTATTCTTTCTTCAGTTGTAAACACCAAAAAGATAAAAGATACTTTTACACATATATTTATGGTTTTATATAAAAGATATGATGCTCAAGTTAAGATTTATCAATATTGTTAAGCATTATTTATAAAATATTACCGAATTCAATGTTTCCTGTTTTTCTTTTAATAGGAATCATCCACAGAAAAATATATATTCCTATAATAATATTGTCAGTCAAATAGAAGGCAATATCATTAAACATGATATTGTTAGTAGCCATATTCGATTTTTACCTAGAAATCGTCAATACAAAGTTTCAGACCATTTTCCAGGAAATTTGGATCAAAACAGTTGCGACTAAAGCGTTGACAAGATTTTCTATTTTTAGCTCCTGTGACCTACTTTTTCATCCGAGATGACCCATGCTTAAAGCTATCTGAACAATTACAAAGACAAGCATCCTGACCAAGTTTGATGGCAATTGAATAAAAAAATGTGACCACTAGAGTGTAAACAAGGTTTTTCCATATATGAGCGGTATGACCAAGTTTTTGACCCCAGATGACCCATATTCTAACTTGACTTAGAAATCATCAAAACAAACTTTCAGATCAATTTCCATGATTCGTATTTGGATAAAAACAGTAGCCACTGGAGTGTTAACAATATTTTTCTATTTTTAGTTCCTGTGACCTAGCTTTTCATCCGAGATGACCCATGTTCAAACTCACTTGAACAATTTCCTAGACAAGCATCCTGACCAAGTTTGATGATAATTGAATCAAAAATGTGACCACTAGTGGTTAACAAGTTTTTTCCATATTTGGGCGATGTGACATAGTTTCCGACCCCAGGTGATCCATATTCGAACTAGACTTAGAAATCATCAAAACAAATTTTCAGACCTATTTCCAGGATATTTGGATTGAAAATGTACCCACGAAGCCGTTAGCAAGATTTTTCTATTTTTAGCTCCTGTGACCTAATTTTTCATTCGATATGATCGAACTCATCCTTGCAAATACCTAGGCAAGCATCCTGATCATGATTGATGACAATTGAGTCAAAATAAGACCACTAGAGTGTTAACAAGGTTATTCTATTTTTAGCTCCTGTGACCCAGTTTTTGATCGGAAGATGACCCATGTTCGAACTCATCCTTGCAATTACCTAGGCAAGCATCCTGACCAAGTTTGATGATGATTGATGCAAAAATGTGACCACTAGAGTGTTAACAAGGTTTTTTCTATTTTTAGCTCCTGTGACCTTGTTTTTCATCCAAGATGACATATGTTCCAACTCATTAAAGCAATTACCAACACAAGCATCCTGAACAAGTTTGATGACAATTCAGTCAAAAACGTGACTACTAGAGTGTTAACAAGGCTATTCTATTTTGAGCTGCTGTGACCCAGTTTTACATTTGAGATGACGAATGTTTTAACTCATTTTAGCAATTACATAGGCAAGCATCCTAACCAAGTTTGATGATGATTGCATCAAAAATGTGAGATTTTTGACAAGGTTTTTCTATTTTCAGCTCCTGTGACTTAGTTTTTCATCCAAGATGACCAATGTTCAAACTCATCCAAGCAATTACCTAGACAAGCATCCTAAATTAGTTTGATGATGATTTAGTCAAAAATATGACCACAAGAGTGTAAACAAGGCTTTTCTAATTTTAGCTTCTGTGACCTAGTTTTTCATCCAAGTTGATCCATGTTCGCACTTATCCGACTCATTACCTAGACAATCATTCTGACTAAGTTTGATGATGATTGAGGCAAAAATGTGACCACAAGAGTGTAAACAAGGTTTTTCTAATTTTAGCTTCTGTGACCTAGTTTTTCATCCAAGTTGATCCATGTTGACCAATGTTCAAACTCATCCAAGCAATTACCTAGACAAGCATCCTAAATTAGTTTGATGATGATTTAGTCAAAAATATGACCACAAGAGTGTAAACAAGGCTTTTCTAATTTTAGCTTCTGTGACCTAGTTTTTCATCCAAGTTGATCCATGTTCGCACTTATCCGACTCATTACCTAGACAATCATTCTGACTAAGTTTGATGATGATTGAGGCAAAAATGTGACCACAAGAGTGTAAACAAGGCTTTTCTAATTTTAGCTTCTGTGACCTAGTTTTTCATCCAAGTTGATCCATGTTCGCACTTATCCGACTCATTACCTAGACAATCATTCTGACTAAGTTTGATGATGATTGAGGCAAAAATGTGACCACAAGAGTGTAAACAAGGCTTTTCTAATGTAAGCTTCTGTGACCTAGTTTTTCATCCAAGTTGATCCATGTTCGCACTTATCCGACTCATTACCTAGACAAACATTCTGACTAAGTTTGATGATGATTGAGGCAAAAATGTGACCACAAGATAGTAAACAAGGCTTTTCTATTTTTAGCTCCTGTGACCTAGTTTTTCATCCAAGATGACCCATGTTCGAACTCATCCGAGCTATTACCTAGACAATCATCCTGAAATAGTTTGATGATGATATAGGAAAAAATTCGACTGCTAGATTGTTAACAAACAATTGAGCTAGCTCAGATGTGCTAAAAATTATGATATGATATTGCATTTACACACCTGTCAAATCATTAATTGACAATTTAATAATAACTAGGTTTGATTAAATATGTGATGCCTCCAAACATTATGTGGTAAGTTAGAACAGGTATGTAACTTAAAGGTCAATCCCACATTAAGACTTTTATGGTACAATGTCGTAAATTGATGATCGTGGTACAAATGTACAAGAGTACAAAGGTGTTCTTGTTATATTCCGTCATTTCTGTAGCGTTGTAGCGTTTATCGAATAGCTGGAAATAATTTGGGGCATATTAGGAAGACATGGCAAATGCACAGACAACATCATGAAAGGTGAAGACAATTCAAAAATTGACTAATAAGTCAGGATAATACATCAAAGGTTATGCCTGGTCATTTTTAATTTATCACTTGAAAGATCAATGTACAAAAAATGTTGTTGGTATATACTTATTCTTGCAAAAATAGTTTTATAGCAATCATAACTTTGCTTTTAGTTAAACCTCAAACCTAATGTATTTATTCATTTATCTTTTTTCTTCCTTTTTATTGGGATAAGCTCATTGATCTATTTCAAACGACAATTCTTGTTATATTTACAATTTAAAAATTTTAAAAATAGAAGTAAAAGCAAGCAGAATTAAAACAGAAAAAAACTAGTTGACCAGAAATCAGATACAAAGTTACTTTTGATTGTTGTCTTACTCTGTCATACTATTATGCACTCACCTGCCCAATGTCTTTGCCCTGAAAGTACAAAAAACAAAACAATATTCAATTTTTATTACTTAATGTTTAACATTTTTGAAATAAACATTTTCCCACCCAAAAGGAACATCAACTTTAGACTGGTTTTTAGTAATAGAAAAAATTGATAAAGATCAATTTTCATATTCTGAAAAATATCATTCCAGCGATTTTAAAAAGCCTAGTTTTCCTGTTTGATTTTGATTTTTTCAAAGGCAAGTTATAGGTTTTGGAAGCCATTGCCAAAACATTTTTGATTTTGAGAATGATTGAAGAGAAAAACATTATGTTTTTCAAAAATGTACATGAGGACCATTGGGTCGTTTAATGTTTTCTGTACTAATTCGAAATCATCGGAATGTGATACTGGAATAAAATTATCTGTTTTCTTGCAATAGAATATGCATTGGTGATGTCTATTCCTATCCAGATTTTGAATACATGTTCACAATTCAATTAACTTCTAAGTCAATGATTGCATATTATAATTCAAAAACTTTCTGAAACTACACCAAAAGTTAATAAAATAATCAAATTCTTATATGTCTAATATAGTAAAATGTAATGCTCTTATATTCAATACTAAAAACGGATCTGAAGATAGACATTTTTAAAAATCTTTATATCTGGAAAACGTTGCACAAAATAACTTGGAAATTGAAAGTAAGATTCTTTGTTTCTAAAACATTCAGTGTTGACTTACATATACTTATATATTCCTTTAATAACATTTTCAGTCAAATAGAAGGCAATATCATTAAACATGATATTGTTAGTAGCTGAAGAAATAATCAAGTCATATCTTCAACAAAATATGTCTTGTAATTTAAGCATATTCTATAATAAAATAAAACGTACCCGAGACAACCATTTCGTTTTGTCCATTCGGTGGATGAAGCGAAACTACAATGTTATACCAGCGATATCTATCAGTCCCATGGAAACCATCTAGAATAATTGTTAAAAGAAAGGTTGAATCATGTCAACGTGTACTCAAGTATATCGTTAAAAAGGTAACGATTTTTTTCTCCAGAAATACTTTCAGTTAGTCTAAATATACTTATAGTTTACAAGTTGTATACTTCTAATCAACACATTGGTAAATGCAATTTAACATAACATGACCTCTCTAAAGAAAAACTAAAATATTACAAATATGAAACATCTGAAACAAATGAACAACTAATATACCTTGAAAATGAAATAGAAAAACTAAATGCCTTCATTTCAGACATAAACATAATTAATAAATGTCATTCTGTAAGGTTGGACGTATAGTGACCTTTTGTACTGTAAAACTAAAATGAAGTAAGATGAAGTAGAAATGGTGAATTTAAAATGGACACAAAGGTATAAATGATGTTCACATTTCTTTGTCGCTCTGTTTTTTTCTGATTGTTATGAAAATGACTCGGATACTGAAGTGATCAACATATTTCTGAAATACATTCGCTGTTTTTCCTCTAAAATTAGATTTTCTGGAATTCCCCAAAAGACGCGATGCTATGAGACTCGCAAACGAAGGTCAAACTTGTTTATTTAAGTAACCTTTTTTCAGTTTTTACGAACATTTCGAATTAAGCTTGCCAGTGCGCTTATTTTAAACACATGGACAAATTTAAGAAAAGAGTAGACAATTTAAAAAAAATCGATTTCCGTCGTATTCAGTAGTTGATTTCATATCCGATATGAGAGCAATTTATAAACTATAAAATAAAACAAATATGTACTTCTACCTGGTGTATACCGCCTCAGTCAATATTAATATTTTCAGTACATATCACATCATATAGATTCAATTTCAATGTTGTTCATTTTTATAAGTTTTCAAGGTAATAAGCGGAAACCATTCTGACATTTTAGGCCCCTGTGATATTCGACATAATGACTCAAAATCAAAAGGGGTCATCTATTAGTTATGCATATCAAGACTTTGTGATAAACAATTTTAAGATAATCAGCAGAAACTATGTGGTTTACCGACGGACAAAATAACCCCAAAATAGCATTTACATTGAGTACTATATGCATTATTTATGCTTCTTATCAAATAATGATGCTCTCCTTTGACATCAAAACACTTTTATACTGTTCTTGAAAGCATTACAAAGTTATAGCTATGTTTATTAAAATTATAGCTATGTTTATTAAAATTATTGATATACAAAAAACTTCAGAATGGTGCAACATAGCCTCCTGAGAAAGAAGATGAACTATTCTCATCTTCTACTTTGCAATTTTGCTTTGAAGGAACATCAAAGTAGACTTCATTACAGGAATAGAAACTTTGTTATTTTTTCTTGTTGCTTTTTGCTAATTCCTTCTCCTTGCATTTGTTTTTCACAGAGCAAAAGGAAGCACTTTTCTAAAGAACAGATAGAAGAACTGGTCATATGTTTTTGTTTCTTGCTTTCAAGTGTCTTTTCTAACATCTATATTTTCCCCTTGTCTACCTTCTTTTCTTTGTCCACTCATTTCCCATCACAAAAATATAGGAATGCTATCAAAATATAGGATTTGTCATGGCCTTAATATAGGGTGATATAGGAAAGAAATGACCAGCCAAATGAGGTTCACCCTCTTCCTCCACTCACCTACAGTGAGAACACCACTGTTTGATATATCATTTAACCGAACAATAACTTTAATATCATGAAACAAAACTGTAGCAAATAAAATGAACAATGCTGTAAGTACTCAAGAATTCTTTGCAAGAAACACTAGTGACTAGTTTGGAAGATATTACTTGAAGTTCTTCTTGTATATAGCAATGCATAATGATGCACGGTTTCAAAAACTAACATGTTACATAGGAAGTGAAACTCCCTTTGAAATAAATGGTATGCAATAAAACTTTAGAACATTTTGTATATTTTGAATGTTGCCCCAAAAATAATCAAAACTTTAAATAAAAAAGACCATATTTGTGTCTATCTAACAAGATAATGTTGATCTCTTAAGACATAAAAACATTTTTTTTTCTGTTCTTGAAAACATTTCACAGTTATAGATACATGTATATCAAAATATTGATATACAGACAGCTTTAGAATGGCGGAATATAACCTCCTGAGAAAGTAGTTGAACCATTATCACTGTTTGCTTTGCAAAGGAACATTAAAGTAAAATTCACTACAGGAATAGAAACTTTGTTATTTTTCTTGTTGCTTTTTGCTAATTCCTTTTCCTTGCATTTGTTTTTCACAGAGCTAGAGGAAGTGCTAATCTAAAGAGCAGACGGAAGCAGACAGAAGAACTGGTCATCAAGTTTTGTTTCTTGCTTTCAAGTGTCTTTTCTAACATCTGTCTTTTCCTTTTTCTACTTCCTTTTGCTGTTCCCTTAAATATCCATTTCTTTCCTCAGTTTTTCAATTGTAGATCCCCGGGAGATGCTTTGGTAGTTTAGCGCGAAGGAAGTTAGTCTAGTACTGGTGTAACTTTCCAGGAACGATGGTAGGAAACTTCCCGTCTATATGACAAAAATACTGTTGGGATAAGGCGTAAAATGAAACAAACAAACAAACTTTTAAAACATAATCATTTGAGCAACACTTACACAAGCTTAGGATGAATTTCCCTCTGACAGTTTCAGTGTGCTCTGAGACAGTCTTTCTCTTTTAATTAATCTTTTCTCATTGAAACACTTTTACTTTTTACATGTTCTACTTTGTTTGTTATTTCAGGAATTTAATACTGCACAAGAATGATTTACAGACTCAATCAAACCGAGTCTGCAATTCTTATGTAATTTTGTTGTGATTGTAACATGCAATGAAAATTAATGTCACTTCTGAACTCTAAAATATTTCAGAGGAATGTTTGATTTAATATTAAAAATATTGATTTATTAAGGAAGTAAAAACAAACTTGGTGGGCTGGGCAGTGTGGCTATGCCTGTAGGAATGAAGAAAATAACTTAAACTGATATTAAAGAGGTGTTCTTAGACCATTTGATAAATTTATTCCTTCAAAATACAACTTATCTTGCTAACATAAAGAACTATTTCGAAAGATAAAGGAATTTAAGGGAATTGTGTCTTCTTTGCAATATAATATTGCTTTGAAGGAACACCAAAGTAAACTTCACTACAGGAATAGAGAATTTTGATATTTTTTTCTTGTTGCATTTTGCTAATTCCTTCTCCTTGCATTTGTTTTACACAGAGCTAGAGGAGGCACTTTTCTTAAGAACAGATAGAAGAACTGGTCATCAGTTTTTGTTCCTTGCTTTCAAGTGTCTTTTCCAACATCTGTCTTCTCCACAAAAGAACTATTTCAAATAATAAAGGAATTTAAAGGAATTTTGGCAAATGAAAGGAAAATATAGGAAATTATAGCACAATGGTCAAAATATAGGAATATATAGGACAATTTAGAAGAGTGAACCCCTGAGAATACTTTAACTTTCAATGAAAATTTAAATTTCAGTGTCAGTTCTAGTTGGGCGCCGCCATTTTTCATACAAGTTATATTTTTTTTTCATAACAAAATACATTCCTCTGCACTAAAACAGACTTTAAACTGGATTTTTGCCATTCATGAAATATGCATACAATTTTGCGACAGCTACTACGTTGTTTTCAGAAATTAAGCACATTCAAGTTAAATATTCTCATTGTTATCATTTTTATTTTTGTTTATCCTAGACCTGGAAGTGCAATTGCAAATAGTACATCAGTTTACATTGTGAGTTTGTTATATGCAATATGACCTAATTTCACTTTGAAAACAAACTTGGCTGACAAAAGTGAACAAAGAGCTCGCTTTGAGGCTTTGCCTTATTCAAATTATTACCAGATTTTATGTAAGGCCCAACTAAACCATTAAAACTGATATAAATTGATCATTAATAAAACATAAAGTTGTGTACCCATTTTCACAAACACGCTTACGTATCGTCTTACTAAAAAAAATGTCTGTCAAGTCACATGATCCGCGATTTGCGCGTGATTATGCGCATGGAACACACTGGCGGATTGAAAACAAAATCCCCCCCCCACCCCACCCCTTGAAAGAAAGACCAATAACAAAATGATTCAATACTAGTTCTGGCAATGTAGCAATGTAGATTTATTAAGTAAATAAGACTTAAATACCACAATCGTTCTCGAGATGATTTTTCAGTCTTCATAAAGTTATATCTAAAAAAACGGACAAACAGCTCTTATATCATAATGAGATCTTAAAACTGCTGTTAAAACGTCCTAAGGCTTTCTAATGAGTCAAACTATGTATTTTCCAAATCATAAATGATGACATATTTCAATATATTTCTATTTCACAAAATATCATAAAAACTCTTTTAATTGTTTTTTTTTTTAATTTTGAATAATGTGTAATTAACTATGTTATTTCCTTATTTTAATACTTCTTTTCGTAATGTTTTCATAAACGATTTTGCTGATTTTTTTGGTCTTTAAATAACATTAATATTATGATATATCATTAAATATATATCTATTTTACTAAACATGATCAATAACTATCTAAATCTTTTCCAGATCATTAATGCTTATGTAATCGTTGTAATTTCTAATTTTCAAACTACTTTTCGTAATTTTTCTTTAAACCTTTTACTTCTTCTATGTTTGTAACAATTGTTGGAAATGTCGTGTGAATAATCTTACTAATCGTTTCCATTATTTTACTTAGGGTGAAAAGATTATAGTTTGGTCATACATATATAATTAATAGTATACAATTTTTAATTTATTATACAAACCTTTGTAAGTAATTCTAATTCAAAATAATGATAATTCCTGCGCAATTATCATACACTAACTGACAAACAGTATAAATATTGATACCTTATTAGATACGTTTACTGATCAATATTGTAGTTACGTTTACTGATCAATATTGTAATGAAATGTTCCATTATTACAAGCATAAAATTAAAATCAAGAAAACAACGTACGTAACACCTGGATTTACTCGACACATCATTTGTCTTGACTAAGGTCTAAACACTTTTTAGTATTAAAAAGGTAAGTTACCACTAAAGTCCTCTTATGCCTTTGACATACGAAACTTTGTTGCAGTTTTCTCTCTGTTACTTTACAAATAATTGTAACAGATCTTCCTTCTACCGTCACTCTCAGAGGAATATGTTAATCATACACTGACAAATACTGACAATCAATGTTGCAGAGGGTTTTTCCAAACAACATGTATCATGTATCAGATAAAATACATCTATTATTATTATAATATTTAACACCAAAAGATATATAACCGATGAAATTCAATCTTTGACACCAAGTTATCTTCGAATATATATCATTACAGGGATGCTTAATAAGGAAATGTATCTTTTTTAATCTGAAACATGAATATACTTCAAATTTTCAAAATGAAATAATATTCATTTTTGTACTTCTTTCCTTATATGTTGCCATATATCATACAAAGTACAATAACACAATGTTTTATTTGACGGCGCGTTATGGAACGCCATAGCTGCCTCATGATATTACATTTCTTTTTATCTTGCCCAGAAAGCGTCTTATTTTGTCAAATTTAAGCCTTGTAATGCCATTGTAATTTGTCGACTTGTCTATACATTGCCTTATTAAACCTAACATAGTCTTATCTTTTTAAAAAGTGATGTTGACTTGTGTTAAAATTGTTTAATTATTTCAAACAGTAGTGTTATCATGTCAAACATGTCGTTTTGGCTTGTCTGAAATGTGTCATATTATGTCAACTAGTCGCGCTATTTGGTCAAATTGTGGAGCTGTTTTTTCAAAGGACTGTCTGATCATTTGAACCAGTAGTGTTCTCTTGTCGTAATTTGGTGTTGACTTGTAAAAGCACAGCTGTATTTTATTAAACTGCCATGTTATTTTGTCAAAATACGGTGTTTAAATGCTTAAACATTGTTTTATTGCGTCAAACAACTGTGTTAATTTGCCAACGTACATTACTGAATTGTCTTTTTATATCAAATATTCGAATTATCTTGCCGTAATAGGGTGTTGACTGGGCTAAATCATGCCGTAATATGATGTACTGTATGCTATTTTGTCAAAAACAGTTTTGACTGGTTAAAACTCAGTCTTATAAAGTCAAAATATTGCGGTATCTTGTCGGAATGTGGTAATGATTTGTGTAAACTCTTTCTTATAATGTAAAACAGAAGTGTTTTATTGTCGAAATTTGATGTTTTCTTGTAAAACACAGAAACAATCTTATTATATCTAATAATTGTGTAAATTTCTTCAAATTTAGTTCTGTCTTGAGAAAGCGCTGTCTGATTTTGCTAAACTGTCCCGTTATCTTTTTTGCTCTATCTTTTATCGCTCCGCGCGGGCTCTGGTCACGTGATACTAAATTTTGACAACATCGCATCTGGACAGGATAACACGATTATCTGACATAATGAGACGGCATTTAGACATGTTAACGTCATAAACTGGCAAGTCAACGCCACTGTATTACATAATGATACTGTGTTTCAACAAGTAAACACCACATTTGAAAAGGAAAAAAGATACTTCGCCATAAAAGGACGATGTTTAGTAAAAATAACACCGAACCTTGACAAAATAAAATGACACTTTGACAAAAAGATAGTAATTTTAGACAAGTCATCACCACGTTTCGACAAGATGATATGACTATTTGACATAATAAGACGAAGATAGACAAGTTGAATCTGCATTTGGACATAATAGCATGACAGTTTGACAAATTAAAATAGCGTTTTAACAGTTCATAACCATAATTTGTAAAGATACCACCATTATTTCACATAATAAGACGGTGTTTAGGCCGGTTAACATAAAGTTTGGATAAAATAGCATGGCGATCTGAGAAAATAAGGCAGTGTTTAGACATGTCAATACCATCTTTCGACAAGTCAACAATACTGTTTGACATAATAAAATAACGTTTACACAAACAAACAAAATTTATTGGCAAGTCAACATTAGTATTTCACATAATAAGTATATTTTTAGACAGGATAACAACAGTTTTAGACAAGACAGCATGATGTTTTGGCACAATTAGACAGAATAACACCACCTCATGCAAAGCAACAAAACAGTTTGACAAAACAGGGCAGCACTCAGCCAGGTCAATATAACGATTAAACAAGGTATCACTACTAGCCGACATAATAAGACATGGGTTTGAAAAGTTGACACCAAGTTCCGACAAGATAACACTACTGTCCCACATAATAAGACAATTTCTAGACAAATTACCACCACAGTTAGACAAGACAGCATGCTATTTTGACATAAAAGACATTCTTTAAGCAAGATAACACCGAATTTGAACACAATGACATGGCAGTCTGACAAAATGTGACGGTGTTAAGACAAAGTCAATATCACATTTAGACAAGACAAAACGACAGTATAACATAATACAACAGTGTCATGACAAGATAACACTACTGTTTCACATGATAAGGCAATTTCATGACAATTCAACACCACATTTAAACAAGTCTTTGTTCAGACATAATGAAATCTTATTTCGAAAAGATGGCGTGCATGTTAAACATATTAAGACTTCCATTCGGCATGTTAACACCGGATTTGCACATGATAACATGACGTTTTGAAATAATAAGACAGTGTTTAGACAAGTCAGCACTACGTTTTGACAAGATAAAATGAATATTTGACCTACTAAGTCTTCGTTAAGACAGGTTCCCATTAAATTTTGGCAAACCAACACTTCTATTATACATAATAAGACGTTTTTAGGGAAAAATAAAACGAAATGTAACAACATGAGGCAGCTATGGCGTTCCATAGCGCGTGCACGCGCCGTCTAGTAGATATGCATTCTTCCGTATAGCAATGGGGACAATATTAGACTTGATTTTGTGCATTTTTTTTTAACAAAATTAAATTGTTTTCAAATTTTCTAATAAAAATAGCTTTTTTGGTGTACAACATGTCACAGAGCTTTAAAGGATTAAAATAAACGTTTCAGTGAAGTGATAGTGTCATGTTTGAATATCATATTCTTTTTATAATTATTTTATTTTATCTACCTAATACATAACGTGCCAATGAGCCAGTCTATAGTGAGTGAGCATTGGAGAACCACACTAAATACCGTATTGCGGTATATACTGGACAAGGCGCTTGAATGATAAAACGCTAAAATCTTGCATTTTTACCCAACGGAAGGAACTTTAAAATGTCTAATTCATCTTTTCACACCGTTTTTGCATGTAAATGCATGAAAAATGTCATAATCGGCGAAAAAACGATATTTGTCTATTTTGTGTTCATGAATTTGCAAGCGTCTAGTCGATCTTTCTAAAACCCGTTGAGAAGCGTCTATTATCTGAACAAGAGGTATCACTAAAATTTGCAACAGAGATTATTTTGGCGCTACAGACACAGCGGAAATATATTTTGAAAACAGGCAAAACGTCTGCGGCATGTTATAATAATCAATATTAAAGTTACAAAACAGAATAACTAAGTGAAAAAAAGACGCTTATTTTAAAACGTATCACAAATATTTGCAATATGTTATTTTGAAGGATTCTGTGACCGACGATTGTTCTCTTATGCTTTGATTTTTTATAACATTTTGTGGTCCAATACCTAGATTCTAGGCGAATATACAATCTTTAGTTTAATCAAGCAGTTTAATCTTTTATAAATAAGTAAACAATACGTTGATTGTATATATCAATTACTATCAATATATCAATAACTTTTATTTGATATTACAGACATATTTTGCTATTTGTAAAATAACAGACAGTTCTTTCTCAAAATCATTCGAACATTATGCAATTCGCACCAATATTTAAATGGACATATTCTAGGCACGTATTGTCTTGAATTTATTTCAAATTTACCAATCTTTTCAATTTCTATTGTTACCAATTTCTATTGCTGCGACCAGACGTTTCAATTTTTATCGCAACAGACAAATATTTCATAATTTCAGACACAAACCAAGAACATGGAGAAAAAATTAATAAGTGCTTCGGATATTCAACTGTAATAGAGAACGATTTCAATTCTGATTGTGTACATTACCTGTGACTGTTCACATCATTTGGCGGCGTCTTTGATGTGCAACATCAACATTTAACTTGTAGTACATGTATTTCAAACATTAAATTAGATACATTGACACATTCACTACAAAAAATGCACAGCAATTTCTTTGTAGACTTTTTTATAATGCCAAGATCAAAAGTTAGACCATGAAATGCTTACTAGCGGGGTTTGCCATATTTTTAAACCAGGGGCATAATTTATGCGAACTTTATAGATATGTTGCACGCTAAATATCTTTGCTTTAGGTACTGTCGATAAATACAAGAGGACATATTGAGTTTCACAATATGAAATTATAAAACTGACTTCCGAGGTGGGAGAAGCTCATATTACTTTTGTAGAGGACCTCAAGGTATAGCTGCATGCCAAATATCTTAGCTAGTTTAAAGTATATTTTAGCTAGTTTAAAGTATATTTTAGCTCATTTAATCAAATTATGTATCAGTCTGTCATCATAAATTTAAGAGACAAAGATCATTTCTTTGAAGTTTTGTTAAATCCACCTTGTGGTTTACGAGGAAATGTTGTATAAAGGAATTGTTGATAACCGCAAACGGGAGATGACGGGTGACGATCGACGAGCTTGTGAAAACTTGCCGTTACAAAAATACATATCTTACCACTTTCTGCTTAGGTAAGCGTACAAATAATGACCCTCAAGCCATTCAATCGAGGTATGGGACCTATTTGTAATACACATGTATGTGCAAACAGTATTCTCCCGAAATTGAAACTTCAACATTCCTTCGACCGTGTTATTAAATTTAACCTAAAGCATGTAAATGTTTCGATATAGAAAATGAAAACAACAGGAACGCACCAGCATAGTAATTGTTTCTTTCAAATTTGATTGAACATGTACCTATTGTAATAATGTGTAGTAAATTTATGAGAACGAATCATGTGATATTTAGTTAGGTTAAATGCATACATGTATATTATAAAAAGTAGCCCCACCATTGATAGTTGTCAATATGTTTTATCGATTTGCTGAACAGCTTGAACAATTATTCTTTTCAGAAACATTATATATATCATAAATAGCATGTTAGACCGTACTTAAACTGTACAGGCACTATCAACAAACACTGCATGTATAAAACACTTATATATCCACTTGCAAACACTCAATAATATAGAAATAGAGGAATAGCAATTTTAATTATATGACCGATCGATTTGTACGTGGGGTTGGTTTAGTTTAAGATATAAATGTATTTGTTTTAAAGAAATTCAATACCATGACATAATAAAACTTCCTATCCCCTAAACATTGAAATACTATATTTCACAGCAGGTTTTGATATTTATTGATTAACAAACTTCTATCTACTAGTTAATACGTCTTATCAGTATACTGCATTTACTTTTTAAACACGAGAATATATCAAAAGTGTATTAGTTAATTTAAGATATTACCATCGTAAAAAAACAAAACTTATTTTAATTTTAAATGTGAACGTCTAAATAATGTATAGAAACACACACACGCACACACACACTCACCCACGCACAAACACACACACGCACGCACACACACGCACGCACACATCATCATCAGAATTAAAACAATTACATAGCCGTAGAGTAAACGGTTTCTTATTCAAAGGCAGCATTTTAAACCTTATTAATTAGGAAAACTACTTTCCAACATTCCTTACATGTCGAACACCACTTAAGCTCTCTTTGCTGATTTTATTCTGAAAGATTACATATGAGTATACAGTTTTGGCAAATGATATTTTTAAGTTATTTAAAGATTTGCTTTTCCATAAAAAATAATATATATTTAAAGCGAAATAGAAATTTCTGAACATATGAGTATGAAAACTGTTACTTAATTATTATCAAACTGAAGAAAAGATACTATATTGATTCTTGTTCGATATTCTGCAAATATGAAAATACAGTTTAGGTGGGATTATTTTACATTCAATTTGTTCTCATATGTTCACTTTTATCTATAATGATATAAAAGTAGGCTCCAATCGCTTGAGCAGCGTTGATTTCACTTGCTTTGGTATAGCGGTACTGGGACAAACCGGCCCTCATGTATAGCGGCACTAAGACAAACCAGCCCTCATGTATAGCGGCACTAAGACAAACCAGCTCTCATGTATAGCGGCACTAAGACAAACCTGCCCTCATGTATAGCGGCATTAAGACAAACTAGCCCTCATGTATAGCGGCACTAAGAGAAACCATCCCTCATGGATAGCGGCCCTGGGACAAGCCGGTCATTATGTTTTTTCAGATAACGTGCAGTTAAAGTGATAATCCTGGTCAACGAAATGAAAAGACAAAAAAGAAAGAAGAAAACAACAACAACAACAACAAAAACAACCACCACAACAAAAACAACAAAACACACACATATTATAATCATTAAAATGTAAAATTATTTGCCCAAACACACTATACACAATTCTATGGCATATTTTTACCAAAATCATCAAAAATATTTGCGCATTAAGCCGATAGATACGGATTTATTTCTGTACTTAAAAATTGGCGGGCATTACTAGTATCCGTTGCTTGCAGCTAGTTTTCAATATCGCTCAAACATTGGTCGATGTAATCGTTCCTCATTACATTTTGTTAAACTGTGCCATATCCCTAAGCGGTGTTAAACCCAATAAAAGAAATATAAGAAGTTAAAACATTAAATAGGGCTATTTTAGTATTGTTTTAAGTGCTGCAAAATAAAATAAAATGAAATAGAAATTAAAAAAAAGAAAGAAAAATATATATGTTCCGGATAACTTACCAGTGATATTCTCCTTTCATTATACTTATAGGCCCACATGATTTCAAAAATCAGCGGTGAATGACAAAAGAACGTTAGTCTCAATGTTCGAGATCAGTTGTCTCGGGAGAAATTTCATTTCGCCTGACAAACGACCCGTTGATGACAAATCCGACGCTCTCCCTATTGAGCTAAGCGGTCAAAGAATATCGAAGTATGCATATAGTTGCTTCACGGGTATGCATATAGTTGCTTCAGGGTTGTTTCCCTTTAGGTTTATCTTATAACAAGATATATTTCACAACTATAGAAAATGCAGAAAAAATAATGTACGCATGTTATTATTTTTTCCAGTTTATAAGCCATCAAAAAAATCGTAAGTTACTTTCCATAGAGCTACTTAAAAATAACTATAAAATAATAAAAATCCCAAACTAACACTGACATGTTATCATATAAGATCAAAACTTTTTAAAATATGGTAAATATGTTTTTATTAAAAACAAATAATCTATGATATAAACTTTGCTTACATTTATATTATTATTTTAAACTTAATTTTAGCTCCATATTACTTTGTATTCATTATGAACAGTTTGACAGAAAGTACGGTTTTACCCTGTTTCAACGGACTCAGAGAAATTAAATCACAAAAGTCGTTAGAACAATTTTTTCGTAAAAATCAACATAAAGCTGGAGGCGGCGTGTTGTATTTAGTTTTCAAAGCTTTTTTATGCATATTTACCACAACAGAATTAACACATAACTTTTACGAGACAACTTCACTTGGAAAAACAGTGTGGTCATTTTTCCCAAACATTTAAATAGTCTTAAATCCAGCTTATTCGAAACATAAAACCTTTTTGTTGAAACTTTTTTTATATAACTCTTTGATAATCGTTTAAGCGGTGCATTTTGCATTTATATGATCTTTGGTTTCTATAAATTTGTCTACGTTTTTCTGCTTTGGACTGAAGGTGAAGAATTATGATTGGGCAATAGTTAAAAAAATATTGACATTATCCCCGCCATACAAAACAGTATATAAATAACACGTGTTTGTTGATAAGAGTAAAGATATCATCCCGAGGAAACTACTGTTACCCGAGGTGTTAGCCCGAACAAATACTATAATGATCTGAAAACAGCTTAATCTAACTTAATATAAAAATTGAACCAAGAGTAACAATAACTCAATTCTTCTTACCTTGCAAGTTGTAAGTGAACATAGGAAGTTATTTTCTTTTATTCTTTTCCGAAGAAAACGAATGTTTACTTTTTTCTATTGAACCAAAAGATATTTAATAATCTGGAAACAAAGTGATCCCTCGGAAGCATTAATCACAACAAAAATAAATGAAAATTGCAGACTCGGTTTGATTAAGTCTGTACATGAGGGATAATGAAAAATGCAACATCCCCCATGCCCCCTAGCATCGGCTTGAGAGGTACTGAAGAATAATTATCTGGAAACAAAGTAATCCCTCGGATGCATTTATCACAACAAAATTTCATGAACATTGCAGACTCGGTTTGAATGAGTTTGTACGCAAAATAAACTCTAGGTGCAAGCAGCTGTCTATTGTCACTAAGAGGCTGAATCGAGAAAAGGGGCGACCGTCTTTGTTTTAGAAAATAAACCAGGTGACCAGATTTTATACTGCTTAAAAGTACTTTTGAACTTATATTACCTATGTAACAGTACAAATTTCTTAGTCACGTGGTACACTTGCATTAACAGTATTAATAACTCCCAGTACCCTAATGGAAATTAACATTACAAAAAAGTGAGGGGTAATTATAAAATATAAACACGGGGCGTCGTGTGCGACGTAATATTGTGAAGGCTACTTCCCCGGGACGTTGCCCTTCTTTTGTTAATCTCTTCCCCAATTTTAAGTGTCTTTGAAGGTCAATTGAGGACGCTTATTTACTTTCTAGTCTATTTCTGTATGATTATATTTACTTTTTATCGGGCAGTCCTATCCATAGATTGAGAGGCCATTTTGTACAGATTCTCAAACCTTTGTCAAGAAGATACAATTAACACTGTACAGTGAGTTAGCCATTAGCGGGTCATAGCCACTAACGAATCAGTCAGTAATTTAACAAGAAAAATATTACATAAATTCGTATGTAATATAGGTACGATTGCATACTAACTCCTGTGGAGACTTTTTATGCTTGCTGCATGAAAGGTGTTATATAAAATGAACAAACATGTCATTAGATATTTTTTATTTTTAAACGTTTCCATGGAATGTTATAAATATATCATAATATAAAAGTTTCATGCCTTCTGATGAGGAAAGTGATTCTAATAAAAGAACAATGCGTGGCCAATTTACTGATTTAAAACATTTATACAAAATTACACATCTTCCACTGAACAGACCATATGAAAATCTTGCAAACCCACAGAAATAGAAATGTATACAATAAAACCCCGTTTTTTCCACGCGTATTTCTTTGTTTTCTGAACTCTTTAATCTGGTCAAACATATCTAACACGGACACGATCTTTAATCTTTCTTTTTTTACAGAGCATTAAAAACCATTCAAATATATTAAAGGTATATAGAATTTCATTGAAAATCATAGTCACAGATTTTAGAAATCATTATTTATTGACAAAAAAACATCATTATTTGTTTTTGATTGATCCAATAAATCCCAAAAGATACGGTTTGTTAATATTTATGACAAATAAATATAAATAGGTATTTCCTATCCCAGGTTAGCTTTATTTATAATTCCCGCGGTAAGTCGCGATGGTGCTTGGGATAATCACGTGATACTGTAACGGCAGCTATTTTACGATACGAAAATGCCTGGCCCTACTTGGACAGTTTCTTCTGCCGAAAATATAATATGAAATTAATACTTGCAAATCAAAGTTTGTTTGCTACATAAATATTATCATTTACAAATTGCAAACTTTTTCTCTGCCCGACTATGTTGGCTGAAACCATCACGTGATCACAACACACATTAAGGTATGAACTAATTTAATTTTCATTAAAAATTATGCCGTTTATCGGAAATATAACAATTGTACGTATGTACAAATAAATTTATAAAACAATGTTAGAAGTCTTTAAAATAATAAAAATCATTGGAAAATAATTAATGCACATAATTTGTAAATTTGCAGTCGTTGCTTTGTTACATACTGGATCAAAGCTGGTAGGTAATTGATGCCCAATATGTAAACTGTCTGCAGCAGCAGCTGTTTAAAAAATGCATGAGGAATTATATCGATAGCGCTGGTCAATTAAATTGCATCACGTTGTCCAATAGCGGGTCATGCAATTTTTTTCAGGAAGGGACCGCCTCAAAGTTATTCAACATGTTTTAGAAAATGCTTTTTAAAGACAATTTTGGTTTGTAGACAAATAAATATAAAATTTAATTTATTTATGTCATTATTGCATGTAAATTATGCAGTCCATGCTAAAAGATGGTATTTTATGCAGTATAAACTGCTGCAACAGTGAAATACTGTACTAGATTCTACTGAGTACCAAGAAAACTACATGTACATACTTGTAAATTCAGGTGTACTCCAGACTATGTCTTCTTTGATCATGCTAATTGAATAAATCAGATGCAAAGTACAGACTGTTTTTCATTTTCAGCTATTCTATACAAAATATATTGAGAGCTGTTCTCGCCCGGTATCTGCGTCCTGATTTCAGTTTAAAAAAATGTGCAGTAAAATATTTTTATTATAACTCTTTTATTTCCCAAGATATCAGCTTCAAATTTCAAATACATATTCCTTATCAACCAAATGTTATGTGACAATGTTCATAACTCTGGCAAAAATATTTCCTCAATTATCACCCTATGAACTTTTTTCCTTAAAAATTATTATTTTTTACTGTAACTTCTTTATTTCTTAAGGTATCCACTTTAAACTTCAAATAAATGTTCTTAATTATCACCCACATAATGTGTTACAAGACTTATTACTTTAGCACGCATTTGTTACATAATTATTTCCCCATTGAACTTTGAGTTTTGTTCAAAATTTAATAAAACAGTTATTTTATCATTATTACTTTTTCATTTCTTGAGGTATCTACTTTTATCTTCCAATGTTTGTTACTTATTATCACCCACATCACATGTGATAGATTTGTTACTCTAGCATGACCATTTTTGTAATTACCCCACCCCCGACTTTTAAAAAGTGTTCTTTGTCACTATCATTACTCACATCATGGCATGACAAAGGTCATTATTGTAGCACCTTTATTTCAAGAGTAACTCCTCTTTTAACCCTTTACCTCATATATACGCGAAACAACGAACTTTCGACCCCCCTTTTTTAGGCTTCAAATAGTGAAAAAAATGTCCTATTTGGGCCCCAAACACATGTTTTTGTTTGAGAAATGTTGCTAAAAAATTGAGCACTTTTTCGGCGCCGCCCCCCATCCAAAAGATACATCAGGGGGTTGCCAGAAGGGGGATGTGCCCCCTTCTGTTAGGGGGGTTTGAAGGGGGGTGGAGTCCCCCTCATCGCCAAGAAAATTATGGACTTGTGAGAGGCTAAAAATGGCCCCAGGTCGATCATAATGTAACATGTAACGAACGATGAAAAGCCTTTGACTCTATCTCAATCCCTTGAGAAGTTGCAGCACTTTGAAATAAATTTTGATGGAAAAAATCGAGGCAAATAGTGATTTTTGGCAATTTTGAGATGTCCCCTCGTTGCCATGGTAACAGGAAATTTAAGACTGAGCATGTCATTACAAAGGCAATAGTCCAGTCAACATTTGTGCCAAGTTTGATTAGTTTTGAAGCATTTTTCATAGTTTCATAGCAGTTTGAACTTGTAACAGGAGGCTTTTCAGTGAAAACGGCCATTTTTCACAATATGCTCATGGGGGAAAGGGTTAACTAAAAAAATTATAAATGTTACAAAACAACAATTTTTCACCAAAATTAGGTGAAAGACCACATGTTAACATGGAAAAACTAGTTTTTAGGTGATTCCAAAGTTTTTCATCATTTTTTGTTAACTCTTCACCTCATATATACGCAAAACAACGCACTTTCGACCCCCCCCCCTTTTTTTAGGCCTCAAATAGTGAAAAAAATGTCCTATTTGGGCCCCAAACACATGTTTTTGTTTGAGAAATGTTGCTAAAAATATTGAGCACTTTTTCGGCGCCACCCCCATCCAAAAGATACATCAGGGGGTTGCCAGAAGGGGGATGTGCCCCCTTCCGTTAGGGGGGTTTGAAGAGGGGCGGAGGACCCCTCATCGCCAAGAAAATTTGGACTTGTGAGAGGCTAAAAATGGCCCCAGGTCGATCATAATGTAACATGTAACCAACGCTGAAAAGCCTTTGACTCTATCTCAATCCCTTGAGAAGTTGCAGCACTTTGAAATAAATTTTGATGGAAAAAATCGAGGCAAGATAGTGATTTTTGGCATTTTTGAGATGTCCCCTCGTTGCCATGGTAACAGGAAATTTAAGACTGAGCATGTCATTACAAAGGCAATAGTCCAGTCAACATTTGTGCCAAGTTTGATTGGTTTTGAAGCATTTTTCATAGTTTCATATCAGTTTGAACTTGTAACAGGAGGCTTTTCAGTGAAAACGGCCATTTTTCACAATATGCTCATGGGGGAAAGGGCTAACTAAAAAAATTATAAATGTTACAAAACAACAATTTTCACCAAAATTAGGTGAAAGACCACATGTTAACATGCAAAAACTAGTTTTTAGGTGATTCCAAAGTTTTTCATCATTTTTTGTTAACCCTTTACCTCATATATACGCGAAACAACGCCCTTTCGACCCCCCCCCTTTTTTTAGCCTCAAATAGTGAAAAAATGTCCTATTTGGGCCCCCAACACATGTTTTTGTTTGAAAAATGTTGCTAAAAAAATTAAGCACTTTTTCGGCGCCACCCCATCCAAAAGATACATCAGGGGGTTGCCAGAAGGGGGATGTGCCCCCTTCCGTTAGGGGGGTTTGAAGGGGGGCGGAGTCCCCCTCATCGCCAAGAAAATTTTGGACTTGTGAGAGGCTAAAAACGGCCCCAGGTCGATCATAATGTAACATGTAACCAACGCTGAAAAGCCTTTGACTCTATCTCAATCCCTTGAGAAGTTGCAGCACTTTGAAATAAATTTTGATGGAAAAAATCGAGGCAAGATAGTGATTTTTGGCAATTTTGAGATATCCCCTCGTTGCCATGGTAACAGGAAATTTAAGACTGAGCATGTCATTACAAAGGCAATAGTCCAGTCAACATTTGTGCCAAGTTTGATTAGTATTGAAGCATTTTTCATAGTTTCATAGCAGTTTGAACTTGTAACAGGAGGCTTTTCAGTGAAAACGGCCATTTTTCACAATAATTATGCTCATGGGGGAAAGGGTTAACTTATGATTTTACTTGAAAAACTTCATACACCATTAGCTCGTATCAGTATTGTTATTGAAGGGATTGATTTCACATTTCAAATGTGTCTTTTCCATATAAGCATAGTTATGTCTGATATGGTCTCTTGCATATTATAATTTTTTATGTTTCTAATTATTGAACTTTTGATTGCTTTCTTGATGTTGATACAAAAATATATTTCTATCATAATTGATTATTTTGTTCATAGTTCTGTTTTCCTTATCATATCCAGTATTTGATTAGTTGAGCGTGACTGTCTCCTCTAAAGCTCTTGTATCATAGCTCAAGAATCATAGTTAAAAATATGAAAAAGGCCTTTTTTTACTGTTTTCAATCCTGGGGAAAGAAAAATCAATTTCCCTATGGCTGAATGGTTAAAAGTGAGTTGGGCGGATAACGGTCCGTGTGTAAAGAGCCTAGAAAAATTTTGTGGTAGGTTTTAGGCTTTTCAAAGGATTGTGGGGAAAAAGAAAAAAAAACCCAAAAAAATTTCCCAATGGAGGAGACCTGGGGTTTCAGTTTTGGGGTTTTTAACCAAAGGATTATGAAACCCAATTCCATGGGCTTTAACGGTCAGAAGAAAAACCTTTTGAACTTAAGCGTTCAAAACTTTCACAAGAAATACTTAGTGAATGGTACACAAATTATAGGGATTCCTTGATCAGTAATGGTTGTTTGGAAAAACCAGGTTGTATTTGGAATGCGGATGAAACTGGCTTCAACATTGGTGCAAACAAGAGCAAAGTTATAGGTCCATCCCGTAAGGATATTCCTGTGCCTCAAATAAGCGCTGGAAAGCAACGTCTAACTGTGATGTACTGTGGCAATGCATCAGGACAAATGATGCCACCATTATTTGTTTTTCCTGAGCCCAAACCTAGAGCATATGATCCATTAAATAGAGCTCCAGAAGGAAATTATATTGCCTATACGAAGAAAGGCCGGATGGACGGCACAACATTTTCAAAATTTAGTGATCACTTCGATAAGGTTGCTGGTATTGAGCGACCTGTTGTGTTACTTTTAGACAATGTTGGCAGTCACATTAGCCAAGAAGTGTTTGTGAAAGCAAAGAAAAAGGACATTTTGCTGTATCGCATTGTCCCCAATACGACACATTTGATGCAACCCTTTGATAAGGTGTATTCGGTCCTTTGAAAACGAAATTGCACTTGGTTGCCAGAAAATTTGCACGTGAAAACCCTGGAAGAAGCATTGGGAAAAAGATATTTTTCCAGAAATTAACAGAGGCTTTTTGAACTTATACAAACCTCTGACTGTTATCAATGACTTCAAACGTCAGGAATTTATCCAGTGTATAGCTCGGTTATTTCAAATGAATGTCTGAAACCTGGGCTGACATTCTACAATGATAAGTCGAGAAAGTCTGGTACAGTCAAAGAAGTTGAAGTAGAGGAATGTCCTGAACAAGTCAAGTCAAAGGGAGCACTTGAAGTATTTCAAGAAACATTATCTACTCCTGTTCGTGAAAGATATCAATCACGGTTGTCTGAAGGCTATGACATTTTGACATTTATAAAAAACTATACCAGAAAGCAAATCCAATTAGTACTGCTGTGTCATCTGATAGAATAAATAAAAACTGGATTGGATTTATAAGCAGATGTTGCAGTTTAGTCATACAATGCTATAACGTGCAATCAACTGATGAATAGTCCAATTCAGTTCAGATCTTACCAGCACTCAGAGAGGCTTTAGTTTATCCTAAGGAAGCAGAAAGTGTAAAGCCTGTTAGAAAAACATTACTTAACAGCTTGCCAGACAATCTTTCTTCACCAGAGAGCATTCGTGCAATGTCCCTGAAGCAAATTCAAACAGTGGTGAAATTTGCAGAAAAGGAACACCAAGCAAAACTGGCATACATAAAAAATTAAACTAATCAAAGTGCGAATGCCTTAAAGAAAGGGTAGTCTAAGAAGAATGTAAGCAAAGAAAGGTACCAGGGGAAAACGAGTGAAGCAAATCAAGTTAATAAAGTAGAACTGAGTACAGACTTTTGTAAGGGGCGTCGTGTCTGGCTACCTGGGAAGAAGATTTGTCATCTGGTGTTGATAAACTGTGGTTGTAGTGTGATGACTGTGATAAGTGGTTGCACGCAGAATGTGTTTCAAGACCTGCTGATAAAGACGCAGACTTATTTTGAGCAGATTGTCAATAAATGTACCATGAAATTTGTTACACATAGTATAGATTAAAGAATAATAGTTTTAAACATGGCCAGCCCATAAAAGATTACAAAATGCTTAAGTGCTGTGCTGTTATTTATTCTTTTTTCTTAACATATTCTCATTAAGATAAGTTTTTATATAGATAAAGCTATTGCTAAATCTAATTTTACTTTATTAATGAAATAATTTGTATTTTTCTGGAAACTACAGAACAATCCATGGTCCTTAAAACTTAGTTATCAAAGGGTATCACGCTTTCCAAATAAGACCACCATCAATTACACCCCAACACGTCTAACTGTCTGAATATACAAATATCCATGATGCTGATGCCTGCTTGGTGTGGTTGCCAGCACTTGAGTCATTCCAAACATTGTTACATGTTAGTCTCACTGACCAAAAACGCTAGCTACGGTTGCGAGATGTAGCAGGACTTCCATTGGCCATGTTCCACGAGGGATAGCTGGCTTTTTCCGTACCATTATGGACAAAGGACATATCGAAGCTGAAGTTACTGGTGAGCCGACTCAGAATTTCCCACCATGGCCGGCTCCAAGTTCTGAAGGAGGTGGGGTTGTGTTGCCATGCAACTATATTATATTTCACCCAGGTACTGAGAGTAACTTTCAAAATATAAGATAAAATCACAGAAAGTCCTGTCATGACACTAAACAAGTAACAGTTAAAGTTAATTAGTATTTTGTATTAGTTTACTTGCTTTATCACAAATTATTTTATATTCAAATCTATTTTTATCAGATGATAAGCATCTTACATGATCTAAATCCATATTACAGCATATTTAAACTCATTTATTGCACTTTCGACAGAATTATTATTCTTTTCTTACACATAATGTGCCTTAAAGTGACTGAAAATTCATTTTTTTTTTAGGTTTGACGTTGAACCAAGTCAATATTGTTTAATGATTTAGTCAATATTGTTTTACATCATTACATGTATTTCTTTTTAGGTGTAACATTGAACCATGTTAATATTTTTACTAATGAGTCAAAATATTTTTTCATCATTACATTTTTTAGGTTTGACGTTAAACCAAGTCAGTATTGTTTGATGATGATCTATTCAATATTGTTTTACATCATAACATGTTTTACTTTTTAGGTTTGACATTGAACCAAATCAATATAACGAGTCAATATTTTTTACATCATTACATATATATTTTTTTAGGTTTGACGTTGGACCAAGTCAGTATTGTTAAAAGATTTTGTCAATATTGTTTAA
>NW_026860417.1:0-59526 GCF_026571515.1 Ruditapes philippinarum
AAAGGAAATAATGGCTTGACTTGATCCCTATGAACCACACAAACATACCTATATTTGTATCATACTTTAAGCAGACATTCATGCCTACACAATCATGTATAATACAGATTATGCTTAGCCTGTTTCTTCTGGAACAGGGCCGTTAATTCATTAAATATCCAGCATTTTAATAAAATATAACTTCGAACCCTGACTATTAAACTTGTATGGCTTGTTCAGGCCCCTTTGAACCACACACATACCTATACGTGGTCCCATACTTTAGCAATATATCTATACGTACACACCATGTATGAAACAAATGTATACGTAGCCTGTGGTGCCGTAAATTCTTTTAAATATTTTAATAATTGTGATAAAATATAAGTTACGAACCTCTAATTACTCCCTTTAATGGTTTCGGGTTAGGGTTTAGACTATAGTCTGGTCCCACCAAAATTTGAATTTTTTATTAAATATAATAGTATAATCATTTAAATTAATGTCATGCTAACCCTGACGTCAATAACTCTAGGCATGTTTTTCATTTTTTTCCATATTTCAGTAATATGGTCAAAATGTTAAAATTATATTGTAACCTGACCATACAGACGTCATTTAGGGTTCGTCTCACAATCAGCGTGAAATGTACTCGGTAATTATAAAAAATTGATTATTGGCGACGCCGGTGAGCGGCGTCGTCTTTTATGGAATGCTTTTTATTTTTGCCTATGGAAGGAGCTGTTATTATTAGCAGTTAATTTCATGTTGTGTTAATTATATTTATTTTGATTCGTAAAAATCAAGTAAACAAATATGTTGTTATATTTTGTATTTAATAACTTTATATAAAAAGCATGTGCATTGTGATATAATTTTCACGAAAATTGCAGGCTCTGATTAACAGCTTGTCCCTTTGTTTATTGACATACTAAAACCCGGATTTCGAATATCGTTGTGGTCTACATTGATGCTCATTCATTTATATATTTTCAAAACTTTCCTACAAGAAGAAAGTTCACCTGCAAATGAGTATTAGGATAGGTAATGGACTGTTGTAAACGATTATCCTATTGATTTTATCCATAATTACGTTATCTGTTGAACAGAATGGTTGTTTTAACAAAGTGTAACCAGTATCCGGATGTTGACAGCTATCCGATTTTCTGCAATTACTGCTGTCACCACATGGCCATCTACTTTTTTATGAATACTTTACCATTAATTTGCATGGCATAAATTAAAATGAGCCTGCAACATTTCTTAATTTTGATGTTTAGGGTGTTCTTTTGGGGTTTCATGTTTTTCTTTATTTCAAGGGGAAGTAACTCATGTTTACTAAATTTATTTGTTCTTTTCTGTCTATCTTAGGTTATTAGTTACAATTTTTGTTTTATAAAATTTACCAGTTGTAAGGTCATCAAAAGCATAGAGGCCCTGATGAGTGAATATTGATATATAGATACTTTTAACTGGCTTTATCTACCCAATATTTCATATTTATTTAATAGAAACTTGGAATTATTATGTTATGTGCATACATTTATATCTTAGTATATTGGTATGAATAAGACTTATAATATTTCTGAATTTAAAGAGTTGCAGTTATGTCATTATTATTAAAGGGATGAGACTTTCATTTAAAGTTATAAATGATAATACATGTATTGATTGAAAATGTCCTGAAACTTGGATCAAGCAATATAATTGATAAAGCCTCAAAAAATCATGTTCTGAATAGTTATTCTAATTTTTTTCTAACATGTGCATAGTTTGAAAAGGACAGCTTCTGCCTTATCTATTTGTAATGGAGGGACACCGGTCTCAACCTCCAGGTCTCCTGAGTCAACCCGACAACAGACTTTACATTAGATAGTAGATTGTTAATTACTTGTCCTTGAATAAATTTGTACACTAAATTTTATATGTGGGTGATTTTTGTGCCACATGAAAACCAACAAAGTACAAAAAAGTAAACCGGGCGCCAGATGAAAACATGAAAATACAATCTACCACAAAGTGGTTCGTTTGTTGCATTTTCATGTTTTCGCCCGGTGCCCTTGATGTAAAAATACAAATCAGCCTTCATAAAATTTCTTATCATAGATATTGTACATGTATTAGCACAGTTATATTCACTTTCAAATTGACCTGTTATAAATAATGGCACAACCAATAAACTGTCTTAGCCCTTTTAGTAAAAATAATTATACAATAATAATTATATAAATTGTTATTTTAATTAAGACTATGAGTATGTAAGGTTTTTTTCTTATTTATTAATTAAGAATTAATTATCTGTTAATTTAAAAATCTAAATATCTGTCACGGTTTAGAACTGTTCACTATTTAGGGGAGAAAATGTGTAAGCGGCCAGATAGCTCAATCGCTACAGCCGCGGTACATTATTCTGTGGGTCACAGGTTTGAGTTCTGGTCAAGCTGAAAGTTTTTCTCATCCTGTTACTGCAAATAACCATTAGTTTAATTTACTATGCTCTGTAAACATCAGAAATTCAAGTACATGAATCAATATAGTGGGGGAAAAGGTTTAGGTTTAGAACTGTTTCATTATTAAAAAGAGAAAATGTGTAGCCGGCCGGATAGCTCAGTTGGTCTCTGAAAGTCATGGGTTCGAGTCATGGTCAGGCAGTTTCAGTCAGGGTTTAGAAGTGGTTTTTCAACTGACACATGTTTGATTCATTTAATAGATTGCATTTAATTTGAAATGGACAAAAGGCAGTATTGCGTGATACTTTTAAATCTACAAAAAGCATTTGGTACAGTTGATCACACTATACTGCACATGAAGAAGTTCTTTTTTCTTCTTCTTCATGGAACTTCAAGCATCTGCTAATGTAATGACATTCTTGCATGGTTCAAGTCTTATCTCTGATAGCAGCTGGTGAATGTGGCTGGTACTCCTTATCTCTGAATACCTATGGTGTCCCCCTGATGTTCATTTTAGGTCCTCTTTTATGTCTAATATATGTCAATGACATGTCTGCAACCCTAAGCAATAAGCTTTTATTATATGCACAGGCACAAGTATCAGACCTGGGAAGAAAAAATATTACCAGATTGATAAAAAAAACCTGTGTTCATCTTAAAAGTGTCACAAACCAAAAAAAAAATGTAAATGATGACCCCCTTTAAAAATATACTTAAAGTTAATAGTATATTTTTAAAGGGGGTCATTATTTACATATTTTTTTTTGGTTTTTGACACTTTTAAGATGAACACAGATTTTTTATTAATCTGGTCATATTTTTTCTTCCCAGGTGTGATACTTGTGCCTGTCATTATATGATGATGACTCAGGTATCCTTGTATCTGGTAAAGTAAATCTTAAGATAGGTTTATTGACTATAAATTGTCTTTGCATCTTGGCAAGACAGAGTCTATTCTTTTTGGTTTAAGTTTCAACATAAACTGGGCCAAGCCTCCAGGTCACATGAAATGGTACTGCTATAAAGTACACATCTTTTGTTAAGTATTTAGGTGCAAACCTGGATCAAATTCTTTTGGCGTCGCCCTTTGATGCTTTGCATCAATGCTTTTCTTGTTCTTATTTACTTACTGATCAATAGCTAAATGTTATCATTAAAATGAAAAATTAGAACAAAGTTGTCAAAAGGCAATTTTACTAGCAAACCATTATTTAAAATAACTAAAATCATTTGAAGTGAAATATTTGTAACCGCTTTATAAAATTCTAACACACAAAGATTTTATATTCTTTTTAAGAGAAAAAAAGCAATGAAGTGATTTGATTAGATAGCTTTTCAGTCAAGCGCATATCTGGAATATCGCAACGCGTTGTAGGGGAACGGGAACACTAGCTTGAATAATAAAAAAGGGTTCTTCGCTAATGTTTAATTACACAATTCTGTAGTTGACTGAATTCTGTCCATTAGTATGTATCACGTCTATTTAAAAATAATTAAATTGACCAGGTCCGATGGTATTCACAATATGTTACCCTTCTCATTTCGGGTGCGATGTCCGTGCGCTAAAACTTTTCGTAGGTTTCAACTTTCACAACAGAAACCTGACGTTAGAAATCGCCAACAAATACTACATTATCATGCAAATCTGACAAGAAACATAAAGAAAGGGGAACTGATTCACTATATGTTTAGCATTGGTTTGTTTGTAACCACAGTGTCTACTTTAACTAGCTCCCTCGCTAATGAGAGAACACAGACTCGCGTGCGAGGAAAAATGTAAATTATAAGAATATGATATCATGCTTTCTAATTTTAGCAACCAAACGTAGGCCTATACACTTTAAATTCGGAAATACAGATTAAACTTTTCGTCTCACTTTAACAAATTGTCCAAAAATAACAGTGATTTGATATTATTAAGAATAATTTGAATTGAAGCATTCATTAAGGGACAATCAGTTTTTTTGTAGACTCAAAGTGTTACATAATTATTATGTTAATATGAAGGGGAGATCGAGTCAAAGAGAAACACAGAGTGACGTCCTCAATAATTTAAGCCTTCCTAAAATTTCTCGCGGGTGAAAAAATAACGCATATTGTATATTTTGTAGCTAAAAGAGTAGGATTTACAGAAGTCTTGAATAACGAGATGATATGTTGGGAAATTATTTCTGAGAAATATATAAAATAGTTTAAAACAAAAGTTATATGTGAATTAATGGAAGAAGTATTGTACTGTCATAGTTTCATGTCATTTAGTTTGTTTAAAATTATTTAAATGTTATCAAAAGTTTTATTGTTAATATATAAATTGAAGGAGACCGCAAAATCTGGGTAGAGCTATACAAACATTATTTTAAATCAAGACAAATTTATCTCAACGCTTAAAGTTATCTGTATGAGGTTACATAATTATGCCTAACCGCCCTAAGTCAATGCCGCAACTAGAATCACCCATAAAAAGCGCGAGGCATTTTAGTTACGTCATATATTTCGTAAATTGTTATTGACGTAATATAATGTTATTTTTTTTCGTCAGGAATCCATAAACATTGTGATGATGACAACTAAAATTGATGGGCCGTTCTTGAATTATGGATTCGGAACATACTGCATTATGATGTGTTTCATTTACATATTTACATATTTCATTTGCTAACTCATATATAACGGTACAAATGGAACAATCTGTTGAAGGGAGACACAGGCAAAATTTTCATGTCTTCGTTTTGAATTTTTCATTCATTATTCTTCAAATCTTTTCTCATTATAAAGTATTAAATGGTGGTCCCTTTAATAATGAGACGGATCATTAACAGTTTTAAAAAATCTGGATCATCATATAAGTGTAGGAGTCATGCCATTCAGGAGTTTCAAAGGAAAAAAATGGGATCTACGGAACTGGATAGAAACTAGCGATGAAGGAATTTTCAGAATGCGAATTTGTCGTGACTTTTATACACACAGTAAAGATCTATTTCGAAATACATAGGGATTCTATTTAGCTTAAAAGTAAGTGCAATTTCTAGATCTCCTCCATGTGACTCGATGTTCTTGTTGCTTATTATTTAGTTTTTTAAGTTTTCCATCATGCATTACAACTAAACTGTTCCATCTTGTAGATCCAGTTTTGTAAAATAATCATGAAACAACCCCGACAACATAATGCACAATTTAGAAACATGACACGTGCTTTCTCCTTTCATCTTGAAATGAAGAGTGCTTCGGCAATGGCTACGGAAAATAAACAACAGAGACTTGCCGTAGAGAAATTACAAAAAAAGTAGGCACTTAAGTGAAAAATCCTGAAAAATCTCGAGGGTGACTTTTTTATTTACAAAAAAGTTTTAATTTTTATTCAACGTCGTTTTGTTAATTCATATCAGGCAAAAGTTCATTTCCATTTTTAATGGGACAGACTATAGAAACTATCCTATATGAAGGGTTATGATTAGGGTATAAGCATTGTGGAGAGATGTGTCGCTAGAGATGGGCCCCGGGCGATCTGATTGGCTGAATCTGTCACATGACCAAAAAAAGTTTATTACTGTTGACTGTCACGTGTTTCTTTCTTTAAAAAAAAAAAAAAAAAAAAAACAACACAACAAAAAACACGAATGCGCATGCATTCTCATAGAAATTGAAGGCGAGTATGTTCTTTGGAGTTTTAGTATTGTTGAACTCAAGTCTTGTTATTGTTCGTAAACTTTTTTATTAGTGACTGGTTTTGTTTGATTATATTTTTTTTATTACAGTATATATAAATCTTTTAATATTATTTTTGTGGAATTTTGTTGAAAATAACGGCAGAATAAAAGGTAATATTCTTTTGATTTTACTTGAAAACAATATGATGAAGATTTATCTTCGGTGTATGCCTTTGGTGATTATAATGAGTCTGATGATGATGATGGTGAGATTTATTGATTGATTGATTTACTGGAAAAGTCCTTACCAGGATAAAATATTGTAAAAGATGATATTGACGATGATTGATTGATAGATAGATAGTTCGATTAATTGATTCATTCATTCATTAATCAACCGATTGATTTATCGATCGATTGATCGACTGAATGATTGAATAATTGATTGAATTACCTGTATACTATAGACATCGTTGAATGTAAAAATGTAGAGGAAAATGTATTCTTTTAAAGATTAGTTTTGGCGCCAATTAGAAAAAAGCGGCTATATTCATTAACAAAGCTTACTCACCCTTACACCTTTGATAAGTATGGAAGTACCGCTTCTTTTACGTATTATTGTTCTACTTTAGAAAAAAGGTATCCAGGTTAGATAAACTTACCCTTCAGCTTCAGCCATAACTCCCCATAACACTTTATAACTCTATTACCCGGTCTAATACTCCCTTATTACCCACCTTGATATTTTTTCTAAAACACCTATTACCCAGTCTATCACTCTCAATTACCCAAACCCTTACACTTCACCCCTTACTCACCATAACCCTCTATTACTCTTTTACCAAGTTTATTACTCTCCTATTACCCACCTTGATATTATTTCCAAAACCCATATTACCCGGTATATTAAGAGGATATTTTTTCGTTTGCGTGAAATATGGAATATATTTTCACGAAACATGATAAAATGCCACATATTTTCACGAGCCGGTACGGCGAGTGAAAATATGTGGCATTTTATCATGTTTCGTGAAAATATATACCATATTTCACAAAAAACGAAAAAATAACCTTTTTATTTAATTTCATTATCAAAGAAAATGGTAACGAATCCCCTTGCTTGCTACCAACTGCAATTGTACAGCGCGCAGTAATTTATGCGTAAGTACGCGCTGTTTGGCGCTACATTGTGACGTCATGTAAACAACTCTTTAAACGTCTGTACAGCGTTAATTACTGAATTTAAGATATTGGTGTTCGGATTAATTTTCTTAGTTAGACCATTTTCTATCATGCTAGATAGTTTTCAAAACAATATTCAAGAAAAAGTTGTTTTGTATTTATCAGATTTTTCAAACAAAATGGCGAAAGAAGTCCCTTAAAATAAATATGAGGTTTGACTCCGCCCACTTTCATATTTATATTTCATATTTATTTCTAAAAAATATGAAATATATTTGACTGATATAGCACCATATTTCATGGGTAAAATTAAATAATACCCTCTATTACCCTAACCCTTACACTTCACCCCTTACTAACCGTAACCCTCTTTTACTCTGTTACCCAGTCTATAACTCCCCTATTACCCACTTTGATATTTTCCAAATCCCATATTACCTAGAATATTACCTACCATTACACAAATCCATACATTTCACCCTTTATTCACCATAACCCTCTAATACTCTGTTACCCAGTGTATTAATCCCCTTTTACCCACCTTGATATTTTCAAAACCCTATTATCCAGTCTATTACCTTTTTTTCCAAAAATGCTTACACTTCATCCTTTACTCATCATAACTCTCTATTAATCCATTACCAAGTCTCCCATATGTTCCTATACTAAGGCATTCTGAAAATAATTTAGAAGCCAAAATTTGGTAGGGGGGGGGGGGGGGTAACCCTAGTGACCGAAGCCTTGGTATAGCAGTTCCTTTATAGAGGCTGATTTTCTGTACGAAATCTTCTGTGGTCATAGTATTATTTTTTTTACAATAGGTTTAGCTCTTAAAGATGGTTTGCAAATTATGGTCATGCAACTACATAATTAGGTAAAGAAGCAGACGCTTGTTTTGGTTGAGTCTATTATGTTATGTTTTGTTTATGGGGTGAGTTGTCATACACAAATTCACAGTTTATATGCAATTATTATTTTGCAATGATTTTTATAAATGTAAAATAACAACAATTACAAGACATTTCCAAGAAAATGTTCGGTTGCGGTTAAACAAACGATAACGACCAACATATCTCCGAAAATTTGAATTCTAATAATATTTCGTTGGATTTGGAAATATCTAATGCAGAAATCTGTGACGCTATTTTCATACAAAATAGTAACAAAGCTCCTGGATTAGATAACCTTCCCGCTGAAATTTTTAAATCAACATTTGACATAATCTCTCCCTTTCTCAATAAATTATACAATAAGATTTTTGATGATCATGAATATCCCACCGCATGGGGACAAGGAATCATAGCCACAGTCTTTAAAAAGGGTGATATAAACGTTGCTAAGAACTGTCGCAGGATATCACTGATTAACATAATAGCGAAAATATATTTGCAAATATTACTGAATCGTTTGAGTTAATGGTCGAAACATGATAAATTGTCAAACAACCAATTTGGTTTTCAAAAAGGAAAAAAAGGAAAATATTTCACTGACTGAAATTTTATATTAAAGATACTATCTAAGATACATATCTAAGATACTAAATCCAAGCAAAAACTCCACTGTATGTTCATTGATTACGAGCAGTGTTTCGATAAAACTGACAGGCAATTCTTGTGGCGAAAGTTGATAAATGAAAATGTAAGTAGTAAATTTGTTATGGCGTTAAGATCCATGTATACTGCGGTGAAGTCATGCGTGCGTTATAATTCAGAGGTCATTCTGATTTTGGATTAAAACAGGGAGACCCCAGTTCGCCTCTTATGTTTACACGGTGGCAAGGGTTTACGCATCATTTTCCCGTGTACCGTCGATAATTTATCATCCTAGGTTCAGCACCGTATCATTTTAGACAAAACAAACACATAATCACAACATGTATGATTGAGAACGACCTGATAGTTACACTTTTGAAGTAAAGGTATTAATAAAAGTGTATCTTCGAAATATTATGACCATTGAAGGTTTTATTTTTTCTTACTTTTTATCAAATAGAGAGAAATAAAAAATATTAAAGAAAGTCCAACACGACAAAATTAAAATGTTGCAGGCTCGGTTTGATTGAGCCTGTTCATGGACGGTACTGGAAAGTGCAAGTTACCGTCCACGCCCTTAGCACCGGCTTAAGCAGAATTCAACATTTAACATGATCTGGTAAAATTTAGAATTTTGAAACATCCGTAGATGTGTTCATATGGCGGTTATCATGGAACCTTCAATGTGACACGTTAGTGCCATTCCATGAAAAGCGGCATATGGTCCCCAAGTAAATAAATGCGTGTGCCCTAAACGAGAAAACAATGGGCGGAACTAAATAAAATGGAATTTTGAAAGGGGATGTGAGGTTATGAAGCCTGCATATCACAGATATGACGTCAAAAGACAAATTTAAAAAGCAGGCCACATATCCTAAGGGTGATTCAACAGTATTCAATTGAGGAATACTGGAACTACCCAACAAGAAAGATGGCGAATAGAAAGAACTGAAATATGACACACAAGCACAACAATAATGCCGTGCTGAACGATCTTTAAGGATCGAAAATATAACATCCCTGATTGAATGTACGGGGCGACAATTTACAGCCTCGACACGGCACAAACAACGCTGATGTGGCGATAAAATAGAGAGAAATAAGAATCATTAAAGGAAGTCCAACACGGCAAAAATGAAAATGTTGCAAGCTTGGTTTGATTGAGCCTGTTCATGGACGGTACTGTGAAGTGCAAACTACCGTCCACGCCCTCTAGCACCGGCTTAAGCAGAATTCAACATTTAACATGAACTGGTAAAATTTAGAATTTTGAAACATCCCCAGATGTGTTCATATAACGGTTATCATGGAACGGAACCTTCAATGTGACACGTCAGTGCCATTCCATTCCATTCCAAGACCTGTACGAGTTCTTAGTTTTAATGAAAAAAGCTAGAGCTGGCTTGGAGAAAATGATCATTTGGAATACTTTTAAAATTAGAAAATTCTGTTGTCAATCAAAATATTTATTTAATATAACTGCAAGCATCAAAGAAATGTATACGCAGAATATTGCACACAAATTTTAACTTGTTTAATTCCTTAAAAAATCATAAAAGCATGACAACTAACCGAGTTCTTTGTACCGTATCATGAGTCCGCACCGAAAAATGTGGCACTGTATACATTAGCGTTAGACTTGCACCGCTTCATGATGATTTACCTTATGCTAAATAATCTTATTTGTATTCTTCTGGGCGAATCTGTATATCAATCATTTACAAACCGGAAGAAAATGCATAAATACTAAAGATGCTTCAGTTCTAGAAGCAAAATTTGTTCTTTTGTGTGTCTGGCGTAAACACATGTGACCATGGTCATATTCGAAAGTCTATACTTTATCCTTAACATCGGTTCGATTGGGACAAACAAAATGACAATTGCTAACTTTCTTGTACATGTAAAGAATCAGGTTATATTGAAAAATGTTATGAATACATGTAACACAAATATTTCATTTATAATTGTAACCATTGTATACATCATACTCTTTGAGATAGTGCTTACGGAGAGTTTCTAAAGAAAAGCTTTTCAAGATTCCTACTCAATCGAAAAAACTCCCACTCAATATGTATACTTTATTATTTGCCAATTATCGTGTAAATGAAAATGTTTATAAACAAAATATTGTTAAAAGTAAAAAATTTGAGTAAATACATTGGAAGAATTAGGAATCGAACCGTGACTTCTAGACTGAAACGTCGGACTTGGAATTCTAGCAACGCTTGACAAGGTGTTAGCCCGAACCCCGCCAGCGACCATCCCATGTTTCCTTGAGCAAGAAACTTTCTTTGGTTTGGTAATCTTTACGTTTTATAATTGTATAGCAATAACTTCAACAAAGTGTGAAAAAATAGGAGCATGCCGACACAGATATTAATACTAAGCGGATATTTTATCGTTTGAGTGAAATAAGGAACACATTTTCACGAAACATGATAAAATGCCACATATTTTCAAATATGTGGCATTTTATCATGTTGAGTGAAAATATATACCATATTTCACGAAAAACGAAAACATAACCTTTTTATTTAATTTCATTATCAAAGAAAATGGTTACGAACCCCATTGCTTGCTACGCAACTGCAACTGTACAGCGCACAGTAATATATTATTGTGTCTTTTTTGCACGCGATATTTGGCGCTACATTGTGACGTCACGTAAACAACTCTTTAAACGTCTGTACAGCGTTTCAAAACAAAATTCAACAAAAGTTGTTTTGTATTTCTCAGATTTTGCAAACAAAATGGCGAAATAAGTCCCTTAAAATAAATATGAGTTTCGACTCCGCCCACTTTCATATTTATATTTCATAGATCTATTTATTTTTAAAAAGTATGAAATATATTTGACTGATATAGCACCATATTTTATGGGTAAAATTAAATAAATAGAGGATATTAAATGAGTGTAAGTTCAATACTAAATTTATTGCACGAGTTGAATAAAACTATATTATGCGAGCCTCTGGCGAGCAAAATATTATTTTATTCAACGAGTGCAATAAATTCAGTAAGGAACTTACATGAATTTAATATTCTATTTATCACACACCAAAAATAAAGACCGTTTAAAGTGAAATAAGAGTCATTTTTTTATTGACCATAAGTATTGGTTAAAATGGCGGCCATATTGGATTTAATTGAGCATGTCTGTAGGATTAGTTTCCCTTTCTTTGATCACATGCTGCCAATCAATGTTGACGTAAATACCACATATATTAATAGCACAGCCATGCTTTTAGGTGTGATGTCATTTATGATGTCATCAATCACTGTGTTGTAGCATTCTTTGTGTAAAACAATGTAATGGTAGGAAAGGTCAAGAATTGTCACCAGATAAGAAGAATATTATTGTTGATTTGCATTTAAAAGGATTTAGACCTAGTAAAATATGTGAGACATTGATATACCTTATAGTACGGTATTTAATATTTGAAAAAATTTAAATCATCTGGTTCTGTGGAAAATAAATCAAGAAGTGGCAGACCTGCATTACTGACTGGAGGGGTTATCGCGTTTTAGAAAGACTTGTGAAAAAGAACAGGAGAAACTCATTATGTGAAATCACATGCAAATTTAATGAAAATACTGTGAATCAAGTATCCAAGAGGACAGTCCAGCGTCATTTACACAAACACAACTTTAAAAGGAGGGTTTTAAGGAAGAGAGTGGTGGTAACAGTTAAAAATAGGAAAACGAGGTTGTCATGGTGTTTACAGAAGAGGTGGTGGACTGTTGAGAGACAGTGGAAGAATGTTATATTCTCTGATGAGAGCCAGGTTGTTGTAGGTGGTGATAATAGAGTGTATGTCTGGAGAAAACAGAGTGAAGGATACAGACCGGACCTCATTCCATCAACTAAAAATAGAAAACTCTCTGTTATGATATGGGGGTGTATATGTTGGGAGGGTGTTGGAACTGTTATACGTGTTGAAGGTAATATTGATTCACAGAAATACATCAGCATACTTGATGCTTACTTGTGGCCAGTTTTAGTCAGACATTTCCCAGGAGATAATTATTTATTTCAGCAGGACAATGCTCCGGTTCATACTTCACGGGCAACCAGTGATTTCATAGCTCAAAGTCATATAAAAACTATGTCATGGCCTGCCCAGTCACCAGATTTGAATATCATTGAAAATATTTGGTTGTTTATAAAAAGAAAATTGACAAATAGACTTACATCGATTACTTCTGAGGGTGGTCTTTTCAATCATATTGAAGACATTTGGACCAGCATTTCACCTGAGCACATTCAGAGTTTGTATAAGAGCATTCCAAGAAGAATTTTACAAGTTATTAGATTAAAAGGACATCTAACAAAGTATTAAGGTAAGGATTGTCAAACAATTATGGAGAAAGTTAATTTAGTTGTTGCTGTTTTTCAATTTTTAAAATCACCATTTACGGTGAAAATCCAATATGGCCGCCAGTTTAACCAATACTGTATGTTTGTATAACGCTAATGACGTTACGTCAAAATAAATGCACGGCCGTGCAATACCATATTTACGGAGTCGCAAAATCGGCACGGGTGTGTGATAAATGGAGGATAACACAAGCACACCGTTGCCGCCTTTCTTTAATTCAGTAACATGCGTGAGTTACGTGCCCTGTCAATAAGTTAAGTGACTAAAATTCAAATGTAAAAAACCTACTGTTTTAGAAATATGAGCTTTGACCTGTTTGTGCGTTGTATTAGCCAATGTGAGAGTGAAAGTTCAATTACTGATTTCAGCAAATGCTTTGTACTTCCCGAGTCCAAAGAAAAGTTTAACTCCACACAAGACATAAAATGCAATTGCTTCGACAACATAGAATTTTAATTGGAAATTATCTTTAAAAAACTATAAAGGTGCAGATTGTTTCCAGACGCAGGTAGCCACTGCCCCGCTTACCCCGCTTACCCTAACTAGTAACCAAACATTTACCTTTTCTTGTCCATCCCACGATAAAAAATAACCAAAAAACAACAAAAAACAAAAAACAAAAAACAAAAAAATGGTTAAACAAATTTTAAAGTACATGTATGCAGTATTACCGCGCAAACAGAAGCGGTGACTTGGTTTTGCATGATGCGGTACCTCGTTTATCAAAGTTTTCTTGATTTTACAACATTATTTTGCATTATTTGTATAAAATTGACATATGATACTTTTTCAGACAACTTTTACTTTCGGAAAGGATGAAAAATAATCGCATCAAGAACACAAATGTTTCACATACATGTATAAAAGTGTTTTCAGGTTATAATAGACAAATATTGTTGCAAAATGTTTTGCACACATAGATAAATCATGCAAAACTTCCGTGATATATGCAAACTGTCTAAATAAAATCGATTTTAGTAAGAAATGTTCGCATTTCTGTGCTTAACTCTTGTATTTTTCAGAAGAATACGTAAGAATGATACGGTACTGCGCGGAAGATGATAGATTATCGACGGTACGCGGAAAAATGATGTTTAAACCCTTGACACCGTGGTTTATGGTCTACGTTAACGACATCACCAAAACATTAACAGTGATTTAGATGATGTCATAACAATTGATGAAGTCAAACTATTTTTGATATACGCGGATGACATGGCTTTAATTGCTACATCACAACAATCTCTTCAGTCTATGCTTAACGATGTCGAGAATAACTGCTGCACATGGGGTATGAAAATAAATGTTAACAAAACGTAGGCCATGGTTTTTGAAAATGGCAGAAGTACTTTCCCAGCTTACTATATATACGGTCAAAAAATTGAACTGGTTAACTCCTTTAAATATCTCGTTGTAATTTTTTTAAAAAAAAAGGTAACTGGGCACGCACACAAAAACTAATTGCCGACCATGCCTCATTTTCACTGCATAAATTGGTTTTTGACAAATTGAATTGCCTAACTTTATTAACTCTCTTGTGGGCCAAATATGTTGGAAATTGGTCTGCAAGTTTGTTTTGATGATTTCTAGGTCAAGTTCTTATATGGGTCCCCTGGAGTCAAAAACTATGTCACACTGCCCTAATATAGAAAAATTTGTTATCATTCTAGTGGTCACAATTTTGACTCAATTGTCATCAAACTGGTCAGGATGCTTGCCTATGAGTTTGATTGGTCTGATGAGCAATCTAGGGCCATCTTGTCTGTTTTTCAGCTGGTGATTTTTCGCCTAACTGTCGCTGTGCATTTCTTTACTTCCATTATCTTGCTATCTTGTCTATTTCTCGTAACCAAGGAAACCTGTCAGAAACCTAAGATCATACTTGTCAGCATTTGCACCAGGAACTTCCGAAATAGTCCTAACGTGACTACTTTCAACGAACTTTTACCGTACTGTGTATTAATGGTCTATTCGTCGAGTTTTCTTCATCATGTAAAGTAATAGACATTTAAGTCCTTAAGGACATTTACAAAACTGGTAATCGTGTTGTATTAATTTTGGAGTGAGATTTTTTTAAAAAGATACACGTTTGATCTTTTCAAGACATTTATACAGAATTCTTACCTTCTAAAAACAAAAATGTACATACTTAACAAATATTTTATAAAGAAATTACGACATCGGACATCGTACTCGTGCCATGTTTACAAACTTTTCCCTCCTTAAAATTATGCAGACTGTATTAATTGTAAAGACTGACAATATTGTTCAAAAAGAAAAACAAGCGAAACATAAAGTAACAGTTTGTTTGTTTTGTTGAATTATATGTCACACTGACAATATTAAGGTTATGTTGGAACTTTCCTTCTTTACTAATGAAGGAAAACCACAGGTTTCCCTCGTGCATTGTTTAAGATACTGGCGGGAATCTGAGTGGAACCATCGACCTTCCGGAAGCTGGATGAATAGCTTCTTTACATAAAAGAATACAGTACAGTCTCTGACAAGATTCGAACACACAAGGTTTGAAGTCAACTACCTAAACCATCCGGCAACGGAGGCTTCCTATATATAAAGTAACAGATAACCAACCAATGTACTTCAGTACTTTGATTTTACATCCAAAATGTAATGTTACTGTATGTCTTTTTTTCACAATGTGACCAGCCTTAATCTTTCACAATACAAATACAGATACTACTATATCATGGTATAATTCAGTATACAAAGCCCGAGTTTTTTATTACTTTGTTTTATAAAATTATGATAAATATCACATCTAATATTTATGTTGAACTTTCTGAGGTATCAGTTAGCAATTTTCGTTTCAGTACATTATTTTAGCTCAATTGCTAGGAAGCTTTAAGTTAATAAAACCATTATTGACTCGGTTTCTTGGACTATCCATTATTGATGTCACAAAACGATAATTTCTCCCAGTTAAACTCCAGGATAACTGGCTAAGGTGAAGAATTATTAACTTAAAGGCTATTTGAAAAAGTAAAAGTATCTATCTATATGATTACTACAAGCAGACTCTGTCTTAAAGTTCTTCTTGATTCGATTTCCTGGACTAACCAGTACTGATGTCATAGAATATTGATTTCTCCAAATCAAGCTAAACTCCAGGATGTCTGGGTTCAGTGCAGGCATTTTAACGTTAAGGCCACCATATATAGTACGTACATGCGTTAATGATGAAAGAATTCGACTCTGTTACATAATTTTATTATAAAATATATAGAAAACAACATTATTTTATGTATTCAGACGTTTTATTCTCATCAAAATATTAACTGAATAGTTATTGCAACTGCCGTCTGGTTACTTTTAAACGGCCCCAATGCGCTCACCTGAGTATTAAAATCAATTGATATACATAAGTGATGTTACCAGGTCTTAAATTCAATTTGACCCTATGGCTATAATTTGAACAATCTTGGTAGAATGCCTCGTGCCAAATATCTAATCTCTAGCCTTTGTCAATTCAGAGGAGCGGATTTTAAAGTTTTTACTATATACATATAAGGAAAACCTATGACCCCCGGGGCGTGCCAATTTTGACCCCAGGGCTATAATTTGAACAACTTTGGTAGAAGACCTATAGATAATATTATATACAAAATATCTAAGCTCTAAGCCTTGTACCTTCAAACAACAAGTTTTATAATATTTTACTATATACATATAAGGAAAACCTATGACCCACTGTGGCGAGGAAAATTTTGACCAGAGGGCTATGATTTTAACAACTTTGGAAGAGGACCTATAGGTGATATTCCATACCAAATATCTATGCTCTAGCCTTGTAACTTCAGACATAAAGATCTTTTAAGTTTTGATAATATACTTTTATATAAGAAAATCTATGACCCCCTGGATGGGGCAAATTTTGACCCCAGTGCTATAATTTGAACATTTTTGGTAGAGGACCTATAGATAATATTATATACCAAATATCTAAGCTCTAAGCCTTGAACCTTCAAACAAGAAGATTTTTAAGCTTTAATCAAATATATATAAGGAAAACATATGACCTCCTGGGACGGGGCCAATTTTGACCCTAGGGCTAAAATTTGAACAAATTTTGTTGAGGACCTATAGGTGATATCATATACCAAATATCAAAGCTCTAGGCTTTGTACTTTTAGACAAGAAGATTTCTTTATTTTGCATTTTTTAAACACATTTTCTAGCCCCGTGACCTACTTATGCAACAAACCAAAACTATTCAAACAACTTTGGCAGAGGACCACTCAAGGATCATTCCTGTAAAGTTTGGTTACTGTGCAATGTTTGGTTTCTGAGGAGATGTTGTTTAAAGAAATTGTTGACGACGCACGACGACGGACGGTGGGGGATCACAACAGCTCACCGTAAGCACTTTATGCTCAGGTAAGCTAAAAACGTAAATAATATTGTGATGTCATCATTTGATTGACCAACTTAAAGAAAACACGGAAATCAGTAAAACTGACTATAAACCATTAACAAGAGCTGTCGGAGGACAGCAATGATCGACTTTTTGATAGAGTTGTCACAAGGATGTTTTATTTAGTGTAAAAAGGGGCATAAATATGTAAATAAGTAAATCAGAGTTATGGAACCTATGCCAATCATGTTGAAAAATTACAGTGAAAATGTATGTTAACTTTCATTCCATTCCCTTCAGTGGTTAGGGAGATACCAGCTTACAAGCAAAAAGTTAACCATGAGTTTTATTGAGTATGAAAAGGAGCATAAATAATAATAAGTACTAAATTTCCCAGAGCACAACTCCTGAAATACTACAGAGTTATGCAACTTGTGTTAGAGAAGACTTAAGTAATTTTAAGTTTCAACTTGATACCTTTACTAAAAATGTAAATAATATTTGTGACACACATACAAGCCATATTTCCAACCACCCAGATAGTGGGATTTGGCTTTAAAAAGCAGGGGATCACAGTTACCTCCTCTAGATTACAGACTCAGATCATAATGTTAGTATAATAGCTATATCTCAAAAGTAAATGGAAAAAATAAAAATATAAAGTTCAAAAGAGGAGAAAAATCAGCCTAAATGCAAGATAGAATTATGGATCTTGGTCAGTGACCTACAATTATGACCTAAATGCAAATATGTGAAGTTTTAAATAAATATCTTTGATTGTTATTGAGATATGTTAAACTTGCATGTTAGCATTAACCAAGGGACTAAGTAGAAAATTGGAGATAAATCAGCCTAAATTCAAGACAGAGTTATGAAACTTAGTCAGTGACATACAATTAAGACCCTTCATGCATATGGTGAAGTTTCAAATCAAAATCTCTGGTAGTTATTGAGATATGTTAAACGTACATGTAAACATTAACCAAGAGACTAAGTAAAAAAGGGTGAGATAAATCAGCCCAAATACATGACACAGATATGAGTGCTGTTCAGTGATCATTATTTATGACCACAAATATACATATGAAGTTTCAAGTTTGTATCTTTAATATTTTCAGAGATATGCAAAACTTGCATGGATATGCAAAACTTGCATGTAAAACTTAACCAAGAAAAGGAGATTTTTAGTACAAAAGGGAGCATAATTCAGTCAAAATACATGGCAGAGTAATGGATCTTGAGATGTGACCTTCAATTATGACCCGAAGTACATGTGTAACGTTTCAAGTAAAAACTTTGATAGCTTTAAGACCTTTAACAAAAATTTCTAAGTTTTAAAGGGGCAAATAATTCTGCAAATATTGCAGGAAGAGTTATGCAACTTTGCAAACTGATGTACATTGTTACTATAAAAAAGTATTGTAAATTTCAATTGAATATCTCAAGCAGTAATTGAGATATTAGACTTTACAAAAAATTCTGTAAATATTGTAGGCAGAGTTATCCAACTTGTCAATCTGATGTACATTAATACTATAAATAAGTATTGTAAGTTTCAATTGAATATCTCAAGCAATAATTGAGATATTTGACTTAACAAAAAACTTTTACCAATGCGGACGTGGACGCCGACGCCGGGCCGACTGCAATAGCTCTCCATATTCTTCGAAAAGTCGATCTAAAAAGCATGCAATTTACAGAAAAATATACAAAAGGCAGTGTAGCAGACTTGAATTTTCTCCGCCAATCGGAATAAAATTTTGAAAAAAAAAAACCCAAAAAAACTGGTGCATTAACATATTTCCAATACATGGAAAGGGCTTTAAACTTAAAAGCTCTGAGCCTACATTTTTTTTCAATTTTGATTATTTCGGCGTTCTTTAAGGATTCTGTTTTTCTATATTTTACTAGTATGAGAGATATTCATCCATAAAAATTCAAGCCGTTATATTTCAATATTGTTCCCCAGGGGGTCATAGATTTTCTTATAATATTTTGGGTTATTGTGTTAAGAAAAAGAAACAAAGTATTCATATTATAAAATGGAGAGTTGACATTCTTGTCAACTGCATAATAATTCAATCGTTTCAAATTAGTTACTTTAACTTTAAAGCTTTGATGAATTAAGTTCTGGATGAAAATGATGCAAAAGAAAGAGAAACAGTACAACAATAAAACATGAAAATTATAACAAAATGGTAAAGCATGACAAATTTCAAAGTGCAATAATTCAAAAAAGTACAAATGATAAATTTTCATTCTTGCCCACTAAACTTCACCTTTTTACCAATTTATATCTCAAATTCGTTTTGCATTATACAAAGAAAACAAACTATAAATGAAAGAAAGGGCAAGTTCAAAACAGAAATCACCATTGATTTTAGATTCAAGTCTATACCTCAAATACAGTTTGTGTTCTAAAAAAAGAAGACAAACTTTAAATGACAACAAAGGACACTTTGAAAACAAATATCATCATTTAAATTTCCAGGACATCTAAATTCATATAGAACAAAAATGCTTTTGACGTTTCCAGTCTACATCTCAAATTCATTTTGTGTTATACAAAGAAGACAAACTTTAAATGAAAAATACGGACACTTTCAAAACAAAAAGGGAAATAATTAAAAATTATGATAGGAAGATATATCATTTTTGTGCACTGCGCTCTTTCTCAATGAATTGTATCAAGTATTTAACACAATCAAGTACCAATAAGAAGAAAAAATGATTCAAACTGATATATATTTATATCTTGATTGAAAATAATAATATATGGGCCTCAGTGATTCATAAACAGTCTGCTACGTTATTGCTAAGGTATAAATAAATAAAAAGGTGCCACTAGTACATGCTTGGAATGAAATCGACCCAACAAAATTGTACAAATTGTTTGTTACATAGTTCACATTTTAACTATTCAAAAATTATAACTAAGAACATACACTGCAAATTATCATATAATGTTTCAAAGCAAAGGGAGCAGGAGAACAATATCAAAATTTGATTATAAAGACTTATGAAATGTTTTATATGGCCGGGCATGAAATGTAAAATGTTTGTTATATAACCAACACATCGTGACGTTGGTTACATACTTAAAGCTAGTAATACTGGGCAATTAAACCTGTCAGAATCATAATGAATTTTAATGTATCTTCATATACATAATTTCCGTGTAAATAGTGCCAAAATAAAAAAAAATGTTACGTGAACGTTTATTCAGAAAACTGAATTATTAAAAATAAGACCGAAACTGTTAGAAAATATGTACATGTAAATATCATAAACACTTCAAAAACTTTTTACAAAATTTAACTATACATTTGTAATACATATAATACTAGAATAAGTGGTTTAAATTATATATTGCTTTTTATTTCATGCTTTCCAGTGTTTTACTGTAATATATCAGATAATTATATTCTGATAAACCACTAGTGAAATTTATAAAATATAATTATCACAGTAGCCCGACTATATCTGAATGCTGATGAAAAGAGTTTCATAAATAAATGGAATAACAGGCAGAAATAAATGCTGTCATAAGTAAAGTTTGCTTCTTTAGGAAAAGGAAGTCGATGCCATCATACATCATTTTAAAAATGTAACAAACTTAGAGAAATTTAACAGAACTATATTTCAAAATAATGATGATGTGACGTCATGATATGATGACGTCATAAGGAGAATGTTGACATTATGCAACAAAATCAGTAAAAAATACTTTAAATCACTTAAAAAGCATGAAATAAAAAAAGATTTATTTGTTTTACATGTAAGATTGAAATATATTTAATTCGTGAACACCAGCTATTATATTTGCACTCGTGGCTATGCCACTTATGAAAATATTGCATCTGGTGTTAACTGAAGTGAAATATATTTGAATCTTACATGCAAAACAAACAAATATCCTCTATATTAGACGGTATTTTTTTTGTTTCAAATTTAGTGGTACATTTCAAATTTAAGTACATTTTATCAACACAGATATTTGTTACTTTAAGAATCAGTGTGCTATACTTGCTCTGAGTAAAGATTTAAAATATAATGGCAACCATTAAATAGGTCAGCATTCCATTAAATTAGTTGCACGAACATGTCGCTCCAGACATATGCTGACAAGAGCTACAGTCTAACCGATACTAAATTTGTTATTTGTCGATACTAAATCTGTCACTTGGCTGTGCCAGGCCAGAGCGACGAAATTCCCTTAATGCTGATTAACAAACACTACGCTAATATACTTAACAAGGCACATTATGCCTCAGAAAATAAATATTCTCTAGCAAATCCAATGTTTTGATAATGGTTTAAGGGCATGTTAGATGTTTAACAAGTGAAAACAGCACTGAACCTGCAGTAATGTGTTATTACACATTATAAAGGTGGTAAATTGTAAACAAAGTAGTATTTTGACTTCCATACTAATATTTATTAACTTTAATCATAGCAATTGCCAACATAACAAATCTGCATTAGAGAAATTATGTATAATTGGTAAAAGGGTTTATTTTTGGAAACTGTAACACGATAACTAAAAAATAAAAAGTATTTAAAAACTGAAAAAAAACTGAGAGAATTTCTAAAGCGTAATAGGCCTTCAGTAATAAATTATTTAACAATTCTTGCTATATAATATCAGTCTTAAAGTGCAGAAACAGATTTATACATGTACTGTATATCTAATTAAATCACATTATTTCAATGATCTTTTTAACAAAGGAATACTGAAATATTTGACAGTAGTCTTGGTGTAATTGTCCTTTGAGATTCAAATTCTAATTGAACAAAACAGATACCAGATATCTGTTTGATGCAAAAATTTTCTATTTATGTTTCCATTAAGCCAGGAACCAGAATGTTATTCAATGCATTGGCAAGTAATGATGGTTGGGGATTTTTCTGCTGCTGTTAATCACAAATTTAATCCACGTCTGTCCTCATACAGCCAGCTATCAGGTGTGAAATCATAATATCGAACTATTGATGAACTTGATCATCTTTGCCATTCAGAATATCCCATTGATAATCATCCGGAGATTGATGGATAAAAAGCCAAACAGTTGTGATTGTCCTCATTGTCCCTGTAGGTTTATTATAGCTGATATTCTGAAATAAAGGAAAGCAAGAAGTCATAATTATAAGATAATTATAAGATCATGTAGTAGGAGTTTCCTATTCTAACAGATGTTAATATTTTATGTGTTTTGAATATACTGATTTTTTCCTGTCAATTTTCAAGCTTACCAATCCCAAATGACTTTAATAGACTTGTCAATCATTCAGTCTGGACAGAACCATTCACCATATTAGGGAAAACATAAAAATATTCATGTATATGCCAGCTGATCATGGCTGCATTGGTCACATGGGTATAGAATATGTTACCGCCTGGAGGCTTAAAGTTAAGGAACCGAACCAGAGAGTATTCAAGTAGATTCACGGACCTCTTGTATTGCATATAAAAAGAAATGTTATTGTAATCTAAGTAAAATAACAGTGCAAACACATCATATATAATTTGTGATTTGTGACTGATTGCATTTTTTGACATAAAATAAATTATCACATAAAAAGCGGCGCAGGAGTGTAATAAAGCCATTTAATAAAAAAGGATATTACACTATTGTAATAATACTTTGACGTGACGTCATTTGCGCTACAATCTTTATTCTAACACTCCTCGTGATTTTGTCACTATAGACGAAGAAGAAGAAAACAGGTGTTTAACTGCCAAAAAACACCGGTTAGGGACTACATGTTTATGCCGCTGTTATGCTTTCTCTCTCGATTATATAGTTTACAAAGCCTTTTAAAGCAACATAAAAATCATTTTTTATATGCCCGAAAGAATTTTGGGCATATTATGTTATAACCCCTGGCGTCCGTCTGTCTGTCTGTCTATCCGCCCGTTACCAATTTGGTTTCCGGAGCATAACTTAAGTTCCATTTGGCCCACAATATTCAAACTTCATAGGATGATTGTCCATTTTGGGAAGAAAACCCCTATTGATTTTGGGGTCACAAGGTCAAAGATCGAGTCAGCTTTCCCTTAAATCTGAAAACAGTTTCCGGGGCATAACTTAATTTCCATTTCGCCCACAGTGTTCAAACTCCATAGGATGATTGTCCGTATTGGGTAAAACACCCCCCTATTTATTTCGGGGTCACAAGGTCAAAGGTCAAGGTCACTTTTCTTTAAAACTAAAAACATTTTCCAGAGCATAACTTAAGTTTCATTTGGCCCACAGTGTTCATCGTATGTTCAAACTTCATAGGATGATTGCCCATATTGGGTAAAAGACCCCTATTGTTTTTGGGGTCACATAGTCAAAGGTTAAGGTCACTATTACATTAAAACTGAAAACAGTTTCCGGAGCATAACTTAAGTTCCATTTGTTCTTTTTAGTTCTTATAATGCTTTCTTTTCATACAATATCGAAATAATATCTCACATACACTAACGTCACAGATTTGATTCATAGACACCGCTCAGACTGATATTATTTCTTTAGCATAAGCATTAAAGCGCAATTATGGTAGCCTTACACTATAGGCGAATCAATGAAAAATGACTCTATAACAGTTAAACATTCTTATTTTATATATGTGATAAATAGAATATTATATTCGTGTATATTCAATACAAAATTTTTTGAACTTCACTCAACTCGTACAATAAACTACACTCATTCAATATCCTCTATTTAATGTATAGTTGATATTTTTCTGTCAATCAATTATCGATACAGAAATGAAATAAAATCAAAACTTTGCCTATAATCATCAATGAAATGTTTAGAAATGCTAAAATTAGCAAAGAATATAAACATATAAATGAGCACGTCTAAAACTATACCAGCGGTAACCATCGTTACTTGATGGATTTTATTTATTTTGTTAATTTACATATTTTATATAACAAGAGCTGCCAGAGGACACAGCAGACTCTACTAAATAAATCCACTTGTAAAGGAAGACAAAACTTTGAAAAAAATAATTATGTCACAAATACATTTTTGTATAGGTATCAAGAAAGCATTTATACAGTGTATGTTCAATATATTTGCATCACATAATTTGCATGACACCATGTCAATAGAATGTTAAACATACATTTCTATGCTCTTACGAAAAAGGCAACAATCTGAGTCATTTTCCCTTCAGTAACAAAAGTGATAAGTCAGCAAGAAATGTTTCAAATAAATCTAAAGTTCAAAGAAGAAATTTCTCTTAAAATAAATATGCTGGAGTTATGAACCTTGTCATACATGTCAGAATAGAGACAAAGAACAATTATATCAAGTCTAAATTAGAAACCATTTATATAAAAAAAAGATAATTCTTAGAAATATTAATCAATAAGTAAATGGAGATAGGTCTGGATGATACTGAGGACAAATTAATGCTTTGATTACAAACATATTTTTAAATATGAATTAAATCCATGAATTTAATTCAATTGAGGTAAACAATTTTGACATTTAATGTGACCTTGACCTTTGGCTCATAAAACAATTGGCTTCATCTACAGGTCATAACTAATCTCCATACCCAGTTTGAAGTTCATAAAGCAAGGTGTTCTTACGTTATTGACTGGAAACAAATTTGCCTGACTGACTGACAGAAGAAACAAACCGACCGACCGACAAATGTGATGCAATTAATCACTTAGTGCAATATATCCCCACTTCTTCTAAGGGGGCATAACTATGTTAATTTACATAATTATACAGTTTATTAGACTGTCCATCATAAAGATATTTGAAATGTCTAACCAAGACAAGAGGAAGTTCTACAAATTGATCTATCATCACACAATGCTCCGTGTAAAATGTCATGGGAGATTCTGCACAACAAAGAATCGGAAATTTTGATCCATTAGGACACTAAAACGAGAAACAACACATATTGTATAAATTGTGAATGTACAGTCTTATCTTGTTCAACATTTTACATGTATATATGTGATAAGCTGATTTCTATGAAACAGAAGTTATTACAGGCGGCAGAATACTGACGTGTAGATTTAATTGTGACGTCATGACTAAAACTATTGCATGTTTGAATACATGTTTTATGTTTTCCGGTAAATGGGTATCAAAATACCCTTGTTATTAATATGAGGCGGACATATTTGAAACAATGAACAAAGGGCCACGATGGCCCTGAAATCGCTCACCTGTATAAAAAAACTCTCCATGACAATGAACAAGTTGATATTGTAAACTATAAACAAAAGCAGATACAAAATCTAAATCTTTAACTGATGTCGCAACGTTTATATTTGTATCTGAAATAGTGCATGTGTATAAACATTTGTTTTTGATATATACATAATTATAAAGAAAATCAATGACTCCAATTTTGACCCCAGGGCTTTTATTTGAACAGACTTGGTAAACACTCACTAAAAATGTTTCATGCTAAATATCTAAGATCGAGCGCTCTGGGGTTCTTTTTTTTTTTTTTTTTTAAAGATTTTTTTAAGTTTTAAATTATAATACACATTTAAGGAAAATCAATGACCCCCCGGGACAGGGCCATTTTAACCCCAGGGCTTTTATTTGAACAAACTTGGTAGACACTCACTAGTTGCATGCCAAATATCTAAGCTCTAGCTCTTTGGATTTTTTAAAATAAAGTTTTTTTTCTTTCGGTTGCCATGGCAACCAGAGTTCTGCATGGCAACCGAAAGAAAAACTTAAAAAATGTCTTATACCATCTAAAAAATTTTCTATTACCATCTCATGTCTTCAGGTTGGGGACATGATGGTGAATGGTGAACAAGCCTGAAAAGTTTCAAAGCCATATGTCAATGGACTTTGAAAATATTTGAGGTGGAATGCAAACTTTAACATATATTCTAAGTCGAAAAAGGGGCATAATTCTGTCAAAATGCTTGATAGAGTTACCTCCTCCTGTCTGCAGGTTAGGGTCATGATGGTGAATAAGTGTGCAAAGTAACAAAGCCATGTGTAAATGACCTTTGAAAATATTTGAGGTAGTACACAAATTTATGCGTAAATTCTGAGTCGAAAAAGGGACATAATTATATCAAAATGCTTGATAGAGCTACCTCCTCCTGTCTACAGGTTAGGGTCATGATGGTGAACAAGTTTGCAAAGTAACAAAGCTATATGTCAATGGACTCTGAAAATATTTGAAGTGGTACGCAATCTTAAGTATAAATTCTGAGTAAAAAAGAGACATAATTCTATCAAAATGCTTTATAGAATTACCTCCTTCTGTCTACATGTTTAGAGCATGATGGTGAAAAAGTGTACAAAGTAACAAAGCCATATGTCAATGGACTTTGAAAATATTTGAGGTGGTACGCAAACTTAAGCATAAATTCTAAGTAAAAAAGGGACATAATTCTGTCAAAATGCTTAAAAGAGTTACCTCCTCCTGTCTACATGTTTGGGGCATGATGGTGAATAAGTGTGCAAAGTAACAAAGCCATATGTCAATGGACTTTGAAAATATTTGAGGTGGTACTCAAACTTAAGCATAAATTCTAAGTAAAAAAGGGACATAATTCTGTCAAAATGCTTAATAGAGTTACCTCCTCCTGTCTACATGTTGGGGGCATGATGGTGAATAAGTGTGCAAAGTAACAAAGCCATATGTCAATGGACTTTGAAAATATTTGAGGTGGTACTCAAACTTAAGCATAAATTCTAAGTAAAAAGGGGATATTTTTCTGTCAAAATGCTTAATAGAGTTACCTCCTCCTGTCTACATGTGAAAATGGTGAAAAAGTCTACAAAGCAAAGTGACCCGGCCCAGTGTTTGGATAGTGTAAAAAAGTAATTCTAGAAGAAAAAAATATAGTTTATATATAATATATAGGGTCTATAAGGTCTATATATTACATATAAACTATATATTTTTTTCTAAAATTACTTTTTTACACTATCCCAACACTGTGCCGGGTCCCTATGATACAAAGTAACAAAGCCATATGTCAATGGATTTTGAAAATATTTGAGATGGTAGTTATTTAACTGTTCATATATTCATGTGTCTTTATTGACTAAGTTAATTTGAAATTTATTTTAACTATTGAATAAAAAAAATGGAATTTTTTTTATTAATAAAAAGGTTTTTTATTTAATTAAAAGAAAATCTTATAATTCAATTAGAATAATCTATTTCAATACTTAGGTGTGTAAAATGAAATAATATAAAAAATAAAAAATTCAATATAAAATCTCTTACCTGTAAAATATTTCCAAATCCTAATTCCAAGTTATCCATTAAGTTCCGGTAAAAAAACTTCCTTGAATTATTTCTCCTCTTAAAATGTTTTTATTTATTTATTTATAAACAACTGTCACTTAATTAAACTTTAAACTGAAATAAATGTTTGTAAATTAAATGACCAAACTATACAGTACATGTATAACATAGAAGAAACCGCCATTTTGTTTTTTAAGTGTCCATTTTTAAATTGTTTTCATTTAAAATTATTGAAGTCATTTCATTAGTTTATTTTACAATGTTTTTCCTTTGTTTATTCTTTACTTGGTTTTATTGTTTTGAACTCAATCTCCCGCCAGTCGTCTTTTATCACATCAAAAGTTTGTTGTGAACTCCGAATATTTTCTCTAACACGGTCATATTCTATGTATGGTAAAATGGCCCCCATCTTTACTGTAACTGACTGTGGCAGATTTTCCAGCACGGTAAAAAAGTTCTGTAAACTTTCTGCAGACATTTCTATCCTCTCCAACACCACACGTTTAATATTCAACATGTCACGTGACAGTAACAATGAACTTTCATCATCTAGATTGATGTCGTACAACCTAACATAAACTAATGACGGAGTTGATATATTTAATTGTAGCCTCCAAGGTAAACGCCGCAAGTATAACTTTGATAGAGCTGAATGTTGAGACAAGTCCAAGTTCCATCTCTTACAATAATGTCTGCGGTAGCCAGGTTTTTTACAGACTAACGACTTCAATGTTAAGTCTTTCATTGATTTTTGACCGGAGATAAAACTGAAAAATGGTTCCAGTAGTTTGTGAGGTAACGTGAACCTTTCAATAAATAAATATTGTAAGTTTTGACATCGCGCCATGTTTTCACTCAGATTTTCTCCATCATTTGTCCATCTACCATTCCACAAAGATAAGTTCTGTAAACTGGGAAACAATATCCGGGTTATCTCAGCCTTCTTCCTCAAACTGGTGTCACCATAATAGTAAAGTTTCTGTATATGACTGAGATCTGTGAGAGAGAATAAATCTATAATTTCACGTAAACTGCTGGAAGTATGGTCGGTGTTTATATTAAGTGATTTTATGTTTGTTTTATTTTGCTTTAAAAAACGTTGTAACTGCTCACTGTGCTCGGTGTGCCCGTCAATGAAGAAATCTTGTAAACATAATTGAATATTTTCACTTTCAGGCATTTCTTTTAAACACGACATGAACATTTCCTGTATGTTATACCATTGAGTATTGTACATGGTGTACTCGACACATGTCCTAGTTCTATAGCGGCGTGTTTCCTCGTCTTCATTTATCACAGACATCATATCATTTGATATTGCACACATCCAGTCAGCATTCATGCCGCTGATAAATTCACAAATTTTTGACTTGTCCAGAATATCTGAAACAGTTTTACATTTTTCTAGAACACTGTGAGAACTAATAAATATGGTAGCAAAGAACTCTTGCACTGTTTTGTGAGAAAAAGATACTTTGATAATTTCTTCGATTAAATTTTTACTTCTACTCTCTGTCAGTATTCCTGAGAGAAGACTTAATTTCATGTCGTCTGCTTTGAGGTATATATCAGCAACCGTTCTATCAAATACCAGCGTATTTTCTCTTGTTTCCTTACATATTGTTTGGTAAGCTAGTTCTGCTAATGATGTTATAAGACTGTAAAACTTTTTACAAAATTCATGACTTTTGAAGTTTTCTGGAATTTCATTGGCAGACGATTCACGAGATGGTTGAACTTCCGGGTGTTTCTTTGACGTTCTCGATAATAGAAATTCAATGACATTGGTGTAAATTTCATGTTTTGAATTTCCTATAGGTTTGTTGTTGCACCATAGGCAAACTATATACATGAGGAGGAGTGGTATCCTTTGCATATGCTCTAGGCGACGGTCAGATATCACTTTATTAAAGTCCCATGTTTTACTCTTCAGTACTCTATTGTCACGGACACCGGTCATTTTTCTTATAGCATTTTCTTCAAGTTGCCGCGTAGAATCTGCACTTAATTGAACCAATTCTACTTTTTTGTTTATTTGACTTGTTTTGAGATTTGAAACTCCAAGCTTCCACGGTCGAGTTGTCGTTAGGATAACACAATTATCACGTACGTACCGATGTGGGATTTTTTTGCTACAGCTAATATCAGGGTGAGTCCATTCATCAAGACCGTCCAATATAATCAAGCATTTTTCTCTACGTAACACTTCATCTAGTATTGCAGAAGTAGGAAGTTTCGTCGTAATTTGCTGTTCAATCATATCGTCAATTTTACAAACAGAGGGACTGTCTCTTAAGAAAATCAAAAATAAGAACTCAAAGTCTAATAACGTTTTTAACTCCTCCCTTTTAAAGCAGGCGTTGTTTTCATCGTGACAATGAGCTTGACACCACGTGACTGCAAGATATTTTGAGAAAGCAGTTTTTCCAAAGCCTGCATCAGCTGATAAATACATTTCTTGTTGATCTCGACTTCCAAATGAAAACAGGTTCCTCAAAGACTTGACGGGTATTCTCTCCTCTTCATTGGAATTTAGGGACTTCTGTTTTACGGCGACTATATCTGGCATCACGTAGAACCCAGCTAAAGGCGTCTCTACTTCTTCAAGAAGCGGTGAGAGAGGTATTGAACTACATCTTTGTCTATAGAATTTTATCAGGTCACCTTGAAGTTCTGAAAAGAGAGTAGAAAAATAATTTTCAGTGACGCATCTTTCAAGTACAGAGAAAATTCAGGTGCTGACTAACTTCAATGTTGCATATTTAGGATACGACTTAGTACATGATACCTAAGAAATAAATATGTAAATTGATATAACATTTATATCTGTCACAGTTATATTTAGTTGAATGTGCATGTATGATGCTTCTATTAGTGTGGTAACCATACAACAAACGGTTAGTTAAGAGTCGTTGGTTTCAAGTAACACAATATATTAACAGTATACATGTATAATACATTGTACATTGTATGTATGTTTGCTACTTAACATTTTCTGTCTCTGTTTATTTAATCAAAACAGAAGAAATTAAATTAAACGTGATCTTAAAAAACAACAACAAAAAAACAAAACAAGAGCCGGTTGAACCGGGTGATGCTCCCCGAATAGGTTTTGGACACAGGAAGGTATACCTCTTGTAGTGTCAGAGTTATGTCACAGACAAAGTTCAAAGTGTAAAAACAACCAAAATGTTGTGCACGACACATTGTCTCAATATGGTGATCATTTCTGTGAAATAGTTTTAAAATCCAACTTCAAATAACGAAGTTATTGGCCGGACACGATTTTGCTGCAAGGTCATGCTGTGACCTTGACCTTCAAGGTAGCGACCCAAATGTTGCGCGCGACACGTCGTCTCAAAATGGTGCTCATTTCTGTGAAATAGTTTTAAAATCCAACTTCAAATAATGAAATTATGTACTGAACACGATTTTGCTGCAAGGTCATGCTGTGACCTTGACCTTCAAGGATAGTGATTCAAATGTTGCGCACGGACACGTCGTGCTCAATATGGGGTGATCATTTCTGTGAAATAGTTTTTAAAATCCGACTCCAAATATCAAAATTTATGGCCGGACACGATTTTGCTGCTAAGGTCATGCTGTGACCTTGACCTTCAAGGTAGTGATTCAAATGTTGCGCACGACACGTCGTCTCAATAGTGGTGATCATTTTCTGTGAAATAGTTTTAAAATCCGACTCCAAATATCAAAGTTATGGGCCGGACACGATTTTGCTGCAAGGTCATGCTGTGACCTTGACCTTCAAGGGTAGCGACCCCAAATGTTGCGCGCGACACGTCGTCTCAATATGGTGATTGTCTCTGTGAAACAGTTTTAAAATCCAACTTCAAATAACGAAGTTATGGGCCGGACCACGATTTTTTCTTCAAGTCATGCTGTGACATTGACCCTTCAAGGGGCACCCAAATGTTGCGCCGAATTGTTCAATATGGGGATATTTCTGTAAAATAGTTTAAAAATTAAATAAAGAATACATTAACGATTCTGCAAGGGCATGCGTGACCTTGACCCTCAAGGGGAGGCCCAAAAAATTTTAAGCGACACCCTAATATGGGGCTATTTCTGTTAAAAAGTTTTAAAATCGACTTCAAAAAAAAAGTTTGGGCCGGCCCCCAAATTTTGGGCCCCACTACGGACGGACGGGCCGGGGATACGGACGGGCAACCCACTATATGCCCCCCCGCATTTTGGGGGAAAAAAAAAAACAACAATAAGTTAAATTGTAGAAAATAAAAATTTTTACGCACCCCCCATTTTTGGGGGAAATTTTGAAAATTTGATTTTCCCAAAAAAACGGGGGTTTTTTTTTCTTTGGAAAAAACGCCGCGCTTTTAATTGAGATACAGTTTTGGGGCTATCATGTTAAAGTTTTAGCAGGGTGATCTACTTTGTCGACGGTGTTAGTCAGACTGGAAATTTGGACCAAATATAAACATGTCATAGTAACTAGTTTATAAAATGCAAGTGAAAAAAACAAAGAATTTACAATACTAGCATGTTTGTTCGCAGGCCATATCAGGTATGTCGATCACATTTTTGATTTTTTCAAGAAATAATAAGAAGTTCTGGAAAATACATGTATATGTAGAAAGAAGTATATGAAGAAATATGACAGTATAAGAAATACGCTACAGCCTCCTGGAAATAAAAGATTTTAAGACTATTGTAGTAAAGAGGTAGTTGCTCAACAGATGGACACTCTGTAGAGATATCACTGTATATATCTACTCATTAGTTATATATCAAAACGATATGTTCTTGCAAACTTTTTCCCCCACTTTTTGGAAGCGACGATGTAAACAAAGGAGGGAGGCGAGTGTGCGGGCGAGCTAATAGAGTCATTCTTCCTTCTATATATAATATAGATTTGTAATTTTGCTTTGTATTTCTCTCCTATTATTTGTATTTAATTGCATTAACAAGACTGTGAACGATAATACATTTATAACAATTGTTATCAAGGAGAGAAAATAAAATAACAAGGGTAAATAAATGCTCAATACATGAACTAATTCCTACTGATTTCTCCAAAAAAAAAAAAAAGAAAAAATGATAAAAAGGATCATGAATAGTTTGCTATATTTTGAAACATCGCGGTGATGCTGTTACTATCGTTTGTGGTGTTATTACAACCAAATTAATATACCTTCACCGCTTTAATAATGTTTACTGTTACGAGCCAGGCGTGACGAGAAAGAAAAGCCAGCAACAAACTTGTAACAATAAAAAATTTATTACAGAAAAATTATTAAAGAAAAATTAAAGAACAATTTATGTTTACAAATACCTGAAGTCCAAATAAAAATATAAATCTCAAATGTCTTGTCTGATCCTGGAATGATCTTTTTTTTGAATAGCACAGTTAAATCCAAGTTAAATCCAAGATCACTTTAGAATAAATTCCCACAATAAAATCCACAAGAATAATTTAATCTATTTTAAAATCCAAGCTCCAATAAATTACTTAATATCCAAGTTGAATGATACTCCAAATGTATTGATGACTTAAAATGTAACTGATGACTTAAAAGGTAAAAGTAATGAAAAATGTCCCCTTATATATAAGCTAAGAACATTCAGAACAGTCCATGTTCTACCGTAATCATATTCTAGCACCTTCAACAATAAAGAATAATCTGGAAATTTCTAACTAAATATAATGCATAAATCATAATCTAGAATTTTCTACAACAGTTAAGAAATTTCTTGTTAAATCTTATGTACACATATGTAGTTATACGTTCTAAAAATAGAACAATAATAATATTGGAAATACCAACTTGTCAGATATAAACTATATACATGTACATGTAATATGTTGCATACACAACACTTCCCATCTTCAAGTAAAAGAAATATGAATGAAATGAATATTTCTTTTACATAAATCCGACAATGCAACTTATGAAAAACTTAGGAGAAATGTTAAACAATTAAATCATATATATGTTTATTATGAACAATAGCAAACAACAAAGTAAAATTAAACAATCATATGATAGTAAATTGCTTAAAAGGGAAAAGTTACTGAAATATTCAGTTTTAGACACGAGAAAGTGCATTCAGGATCAAATTATCTTTCCCCCCTTTTAATGTTGTCTAATTCAAGATTATATTTCTTGCAAAAACAAACTCCACCTCAAAATGGGAACCTTTTTTATTTTTTTTTTCCCAAATTTTTAATGCAAGAAAGTGAAAGGTGAGCCCTTTCTATTGGTTTAACTTTACCCTTGTCCCCTATTATTTCCTAAAAAATGTTTAAAATTGCAAATGGGACAAAATTCACTTTTTTGCAAGATTAACTGTCAATTTAGCAAATTTAGCAAATTTGTTTTTACAGGGTTTTTTCTTATATGGATGTGTTTTATTGGGGTTCAGAAGTTTTCAAGGATGGACGTCATTGATGTTATTTTATTTCCGTCCGTGTGGGAAATATCGGAAATAAGTGTTCATATTCATTAAAATCAAGCTGTTTCAGTTCATCTCGTTTTCGACGGTTCTAAGTGAGCAAGTTTTTCATCCAGATTTTTCGAATATCAGAGTTTTCAAGCTTTGCTGAACCAGGATCAGACTTTTCAAAACTTTCATTAACTATTAGATTCAACTGAACATTGATTTTGTTGAACAGAGTTTACAATAGATATAGGTTTACTAATTGTGCTATCTCTGTCATAATATTCTTTTAACATATTTATGTGACACATTTGTTTTTGCTTTCGCCTCCTAGGAGTATTAATAATATAATTTAGGTCACTGACTTTCTTTTCAATAGTATAAGGACCAAAGTATCTTGCCTGTAATGGTTTTACAGGTATAGGTAAAAGAGCAAGTACTCTATCACCAGGGTTAAAACTTCTTTCCTGAGCATTCTCATCATACCTTGATTTCATTTTACTTTGTGTTGATTTTTAATTAAGCCTAGCTAACTCACATGCATTAGTCAACCTATTTCGAAAATCTGATACATACTGAAGCAAATTTAAAGATGTGTCATCTTCAGACAGGAATTTCTCTTTAAGAAGTTTTAAGGGTCCTCGGACAGTGTGACCAAATACTAATTCAAAAAGGCTGAAGCCAAGAGATTCCTGAACAGATTCTCTTACAGCAAATAACAATAAATGGATGCCTTCATCGCATTCTTTTTCAGTGTCAAAACAATATGACCTTATCATTTTTTTCAGAGTCTGGTGAAATCTTTCTAATGCACCTTGACTTTCAGAGTGATAGGCTGAAGACATGTATTGAGTAATTTCTAACTCGTGCATGACCTGCTGGAAAATACCAGACATAAAGTTTGACCCTTGATCAGACTGAACTGATTAAGGTAAACCAACAAATGTGAAAAATTTCGCAAGAGCCTTCCGCCCATTGTTTTCTCGTTTCGGGCACACGCTTTTTATTACATGGGGACCATACGCCGCTTTTCATGGAATGGCACGGAAGTGTCACATTGAAGGTTCCATGATAACCGCCGTATGAACACATCTGCGGATGTTTCTAAATTCAAAATTTTACTGTTTCATGTTTAAATGTTGAATTCTGCTTAAGCCGGTGCTAGGGGGCGTGGACGGTAACTTGCACTTTCCAGTACCGTCCATGAACAGACTCAATCAAACCGAGCCTGCAACATTTTCAATTTTGCCGTGTTGGGCTTTCTTTAGGGATTCTGTATTTATCTATTTTGACAATAGTTTTGGCTTTAATATTTCCTAAAGGAATAGCTTCAGGGAAGCGCGTAGAAGAACATATAATAGTTAATAAGTACTGAGAACCTGATTTAGTTTTTGGTAATGGACCTACACAATCAATAATTACTCTACTAAAAGGTTCATCAAATGCAGGAATAGGCTGTAAATGAGATTTAGGTATTGTCTGGTTAGGTTTTTGAACGATCTGACAAGTATGACAAGATTTACTGTACCTAAATACATCTGCTTTAAGGGCAGGCCAATAAAAATGATTGAGAATTTTATGGTAGGTTTTATTAACACCTAAATGACCTACTATGGGTGTTTCTTGAGCCAAGTTTAATATTTCCTGGCGATATGATTTAGGGACCACAATTTGGTGATTAACAGTCCACTCCTCTTCAGCAGGGACATCGGGCGGTCGCCATTTTCTCAGTAAAATCCCATTCTTTTCATAATAACAAACAGGGACTCCTATGGGTACTAATTGTGCACCCCCTGGCCGCGATTTGTTTTTGTACTGCTATGAAAGAGACTTTATGTTGAGTCTCTCTGAAGATAAACAACAAGACGTTATAGTCGCATTAATAATACTTCCAGATACCTTGATGATATTTTTAATTTAGATAATCTTTATTTGATCAAATGGTGTCTGACATTTATCCGCCATGAACTACAACTTAATAAACGAACTCTTGAAATTTTAGTACATCATTTTTGGATCTTCATATTTACTATCAACAACAATTCTATTCACACGAAAATCTATGAAAAGAGATGACTTTTGACTTTTTGTATAGTTAATTATCCACATTTAGATGGAGACGTACCCCATGCAACATCTTACGGGGTTTATGTTTCTCAGTTAATTAGATTCGCTAGAGCTTGTAGCTACGTAAAGGATTTCAACGAGCGGAATATTTTCTATTACCAGCAAGCTTCTAAAACAGGGCTACCGCTATCATAAATTACGGAAATATTTTACTAAATTTTACAATCGTAACTTTGATTTAATTTCTAAATTCAATAGTGATTTAAAAACTCTTCTGCGACAAGGGATTAGCCAGCCTGGTTTTTATGGCGATGTGATTTACAAACTTCGTAAGATTTTTGGGTCATGGTAATTTTTTCTGCTGTTTTTACTAAAAATCATTAAACGTTTTATTAAAAGAGGTTATGACCTACTATTTTAAGACATACTGCATGTTTAGTGTTCAACCCTTTTACAGTTGGACACTACGCTTTCCTCTTTTGATTGCATCTGACGGACCAAGTGGGAGACTCTATGATGGATAGCCCTTTGGGAATGATTTGTCTTAATGTTCGTCTTCTGCATTGCTTCGTCGGGCCCTTGTAGGTGATTTTCTTGTTGCTCTGTTCTCCTTTAGGACATTGAGTACTTTTGTTATGGTCATTGGGTTTACTTTTATATGTTTATACATGATCATTTTAGTGTTTTACTTATTTAACCTTTTGTAACCATGACAACTGTTAGAATTTCACTTGGCGGGGATTCATTTTATTTACACTGTCTCGTTTATAGGAACATGGTAGGGCTAAGAGCGAGGTTTGGTGCACCATTAACCGGTTTAAACTCCCCAGCAGTCATTATTATGCTGCTGACGGTTCCAAGGCGGCGCCTCACTGTGTTCCTCAGATGTATGTCTATGTTGTTTCATACTGTTTTGGTGACACTTTTGCTTGTGTCCCTTGTTGTTTTCTCGTCTACGGTAAGTATCTTCCCCATTGCCTCTAGTTTTTATTTCTTTCATTAAACCCCCTTCCCCCGGTCTTCTGTCCCCTTCCCCTTTGTGGGCCTATTATTTTTTTCTTTGAATTCCTAATCAGTTACGGGTTATTTATCGTTTGATGATTGGCCTGTCCGTGCTCTGTCTTTGCCCTGTCCTGTTTTTGTTTGGGGTCCGCCTGGGCTCCTTGTCATTGGTTCTTGTTGCTGGGTCATGTGGGGGTTGCGTTCATTGAACGCCGCCTTTCCTTGCTGATCTTGTTTGTCATATTGTAAAGCTTCAGCTTCACTAAAAGCCTTTTGAAAAAGGACTGAAATCTCAGGATCATTTTGTTGTTCCTGGATAAGCTGTGACCTTGACAGCGTATCATGACCTTGATCTTTAGATCTTGGTGTAGAAAAGTCAGATATTGAAAAATCTGTCTGTGTTTCAGACAGAGTAGGAGTGAGAGAAAAATTTATTTCATTATCAAACGACTGACCTATAAAAGTATCAGCTAAGTCAATATCTGAACAATAATTGTCTTCTTGAATGGCCTTCGTAGCCATAGCTCGAGTAACTGCACATGAAGAGTGAAGGTCAGGAATTTCCTGCTCAATGGGGTCAGGTGTCTGATCCACACAAGGAGTGTCAGTTACAAGTGGATTTACCACTACCTTATCTCCAGCCAAGTCATTACCTAGCAATAAATGAACACCTTTAAAGGATAAGAAAGATCTTATACCTACAGCCACCGGCCCAGTTACCAAATCTGAGGACAAATAAATATTATGCTGAGGGACATTAGAAAAACCACACTCTACACCCTGAATAAGGACACTAGATGCAGAAGAAGTCTTCTCAGAAAAAGGCAGTGTATCTGCTAAAATAAGAGATTTAGAAGCTCCTGTGTCTCTTAAAATTTTAATAGGAGTATGTGGGCAAGTATCACAGATAAGTGACACGGAACCTTCCGAAAGGAATGGTTCATAAATCTCCATTATAGAATCAAACTTGGGTTCTATGACCTTCAAAATTGCATTGTTATCAATAAAAGACTGAGGTTCAGACCTTTAAGTGGTAAGACCTGTGGGTTTGGCCTCATCACGTTGCTGTTGCCTCCTTTTTAAGGTAAAGCAATCAGAAATAAGATGTCCAGTTTTCTTGCAATAATTGCATATAGGACGAGATAAGGGACTATGACCTTAATGTTCATCAGATGACTTTGATTTGGGAGTATTTGACTGACTAGATGCGCCAGATAAATTACCAGAATTGAACTTGGAATTAAAATGTGAGAGTTTGGACTTCCCTTTATTTATAAATGAGACTTTGTGGGTTAAAGAATCATCATCAGCTAGACGGGCAGCTTCTTCAAAAGTTTCTACCTGTTTTTCATCTAAGAAAGATTTAACATCAGAGTGAATACAACGTTTAAACTCTTCAACTAACATGAGTTGTCTAAGCTTTTCATGATTTTTATTAATTTTCTTAGATAGACACCACCGATCAAAAAGTTGTTCTATTTCTCTTGCAAATTCGACATGGGTTTGTCCAATTTCGTTCTTAGAATTTCTGAATTTTTGCCTGTAAGCCTCTGGTACTAACTCATATCCTTTCAGAATTAATTCTTTTACATTATCATAATTAGAGCTTTGTTCAACAGTAAGTTGTGTATAGATTTCACGAGCCTTACCAATTAAGACCCTCTGTAAAAGTAATGTCCAGTGCTCTCTTGGCCATTTTAAATTTTCAGCAACCTTTTCAAAATGAAGAAAATCCTTATCAACTTCTTTTTCTTGGAAAGGTGGGACAAGCCTAATATTTTTAGTGACATCAAATTTTGAATTCATTTTATGTTCAAACTGATTTGCTCTCTCTTTGATTTCTAATTCTCTCATTCTTAACTGAAATTCCCTTTCCCTTTCTTTTTCCAACTGCCTTTCTTCCCTTTCTTTTTCTTCCCTTTCTTTTTCTAACTGCCCTTCTTCCCTTTCTTTTTCTAACTGCAAATTTAAATCGAAGTTCAAGCTTCTTTTATCTTTATTTCAGGGTGTGTTTCAACAATCTGAGAAAGTGCATCTTCTCAAAAAATATCTTCATCCACAAAATAACGAATCAGAAGATTTTTAATTTCTTGTTTACGCATGGCAAATTTAATTTCTGATAAATTATACTTTTTTGCAAGATCAAGCAAATCAGTTTTGTTAGCCAAATCTAATACCTCCAGGGAAGGTTCAGCTACAAACTTTTCTAAAGTGGTGTATTTGAAAAATTTCAGAATTAAAAGGCACACTTAATAGAACAACTATGATATCAACTCAAATTAGTAAATACGGTAATAATAAAATGTAAAATAAACGGTAATAATTTCCAATAATGTAGCCAAGAGAAATATTCAATCCGGACGAGCCCCAAAGTTCTGTTACGAGCCAGGCGTAACGAGAAAGAAAAGCCAGCAACAAACTTGTAACAATAACAAATTTATTACAGAAAAATTATTAAAGAAAAATTAAAGAACAATTTATGTTTACAAATACATAGAGTCCAAATAAAAAATATAAATCTCAAATGTCTTGTCTGATCCTGGAATGATCCTTTTTTGAATAGCACAGTTAAATCCAAGTTAAATCCAAGAACACTTTAGAATAAATTCCCACAATAAAATCCACAAGAATAATTTAATCTATTTTAAAATCCAAGCTCCAATAAATTATTTAATATCCAAGTTGAATGATACTCCAAATGTATTGATGACTTAAAATGTAACTGATGACTTAAAAGATAAAAGTAATGAAAAATGTCCCCTTATATATAAGCTAAGAACATTCCAGAACAGTCCATGTTCTACCGTAATCATATTCTATCACCTTCAACAATAAAGAATAATCTGGAAATTTCTATCTAAATATAATGCATGAATCATAATCTACAATTTTCTACAACAGAACTTTAAGAAATTTCTTGTTAAATCTTATTTACACATATGTAGTTATACGTTCTAAAAATAGAACAATAATAATATTGGAAATACTCACTTGTCAGAGATAAACTATATACATGTAATATGTTGCATACATAACATTACATTATTGACAATACGTACATGTACTTACAGTAGTTTGTCAAGATACAGAACGGCCCAAAGTTGACATTATTATGAATTGCTACGTCACTAAGTTATAAAGTGAGCATACGAAAGAGCTATAGATTTTACAAAATCACCTTCCCCCACTACTCCTTTCCTTCTCAAGCCACCTGTTAGCTTGAACTCAAGCAAAGACTAAACTTTGACTTTTTTCAGCTTCATATATAAACAAAATTGGATATAGTAAATATCTAATCGACACCGTTAATCACAGTGAACTATAATAACACATGTTCCATATATGAAACAATCAACTGCAGTATATTGAATTAAAGGTAAAATTGAAAACAATAAATTGTCGTCTGCTATCACTTAGGTGACAAAGAAGATGCTGTTTACACATTTTTCACAACATTTAGAAAATAATTTAATCAAATTTCAATAAATTAAAATCTTACCATTTTCTAACCATTATAGTACTTAAGAATTCTGATCAAAAGCAGAAAAATAGAATTTTTTTAAAAGAATGTCCCATCACTTGTGAAAATGCGCGGACAACTGAAACAAACATAATGTATCTATAAATAGAAATCTATTATTTTTGACAAGCAAAGCTACAGGGGCGTATCCAGGATAAAAGGTAAGTGGGTGCTTACTATGTAATAGTTATAGTACATGAAACGAGTTAGTTACGAGGATATAACACTGGCTGGGGCGACATCAAGGGATGTTTCTGCAAATAAATGGCGAGGTCGTTAGGCCGAGACAATTTTTTGCAGAAACATCCTGAGATGTCGCCCAACCAGTGTTATAACCTTGTAACTAACGAGTTTCATATACTCTAACTGTTTTATCGCAATGGCATTATGTTTTCTTTGTTTGTAATAGAAATTTATATATAAATAAATAAATAAATCGTTAGCTACATTACAGTTATTTATGATAACGCATATTTTTCAGGTTGTTTTCGCTGCCGCAAAAAAAGATATACAAAAGACTTCCAATGTTAGAGGCGGATTGTAAACTGCTACCAATATTGATTTAAGATTAAAGGGCTTTTTTCAGTGGAAATAATTCGTTCCGCGGATGTACCTTTTGATTAAATGAGAGTAAATTTTATTTCATTAATTATCTTTGTTTATATTTTTCATTGTGTTTATTTATCTATTTTATTTCATTGATTCCATTTTATTTTTGCTACTTGGAATGTTCGTGACCACTGTCCCATTGGAGCCTCTGTGCAAAAACTACATTGATATATACAAGGTGCGAAAAAAACTCAACCGTTATATAACAGTCGCGTTTATTTCCTATATGAATCAATGAAAAATGTACTGTAATATATCAATACAGTTTTCAAATGCTCATTGAAGTGTACGGAGTATAATGGGTTAGTAAGAACAAAGGAAACGTTACAAACCATGCGATAATTAGAAGGTAGCAGACACACAGTGGTAAAAGCAATGTAATATTTTAAGAACTGAAAATAATACATTGTCACGAAAAGGTACTTTTATTACATCAATTTATCGGTTCCGGTAATGAAGGAAAACATGATTTCATAAGGCCTCAACTTTCAGGGGCGTAGCTAGGCTAAAATATAGTTTGCACGATTTCTCGGAGGCTGGGAGGAGCGGAGACAAGAGCCCTGGTAGGGACCAGTGGGTAACAAATTTATGTACACCATCACAATCTTCATATATGCTACCTGTTAGTGTTTCTAGTGTTATGACATTTAAGGTTCATTACCCATGTTTATTTTTATCATATACAAATACGACACACAAATTTGTTTTATTTCATAATTTATGGACACGAAAGATAAACATGACATATTGCAGGTTTATTTTACAATATGCAGGTGGTCCCGTGTTGTTTGGGATGCGTTCAATTAATGCCGCCCTTCCTTGGTGATCTTTTTAATATTTTTTTTTATGTTTTTTTTTTTTTTGACTGGCTGACCGATGATTACTTTCTTATTATTTATATTCTTACTCACTTACATACATACTCATTGTCTTACTTGCATAATTACTTACTTACTTACTTACTTGCTTGCTTACTTGCTTACTTACTTGCGTACGTTACGTTACTTATGTTACGTTACTTACGTTACACTACTTACGTTATGTACTTACGTTACGTTACTTACGTAACGTTACGTAATTTTCGCTACTTACTTACTTACTTTTACTTACTTTTACTTACTTATTCATATATATGTAAACGAGCACATAATTATGTCACATATTTCTGTCCACGAACTAGTATCATTTTTTTTAAATGGTACTTTTGATTACCTTACTGTAACAGGGTCATTTTGTAATGATTGAAACACCTCCATTTTTTTAAAGTCTATATAATTGTCACAGGGCTAGATTAATGTGCAGCCCGACCGAGACTCGAACCTGGGACCCACGTAATACCGTCTTGGGGCTCTACTGACTTAGCTATTCGGCCGCCTACAAACTACCTCCCCTGATTAGACAACAGTTCAATACCGTGACATAATCATTTTCTGAATAATTTGGGATTCGAACATACCACAACTTTGGGTCTGCTGAAGAGTTTTTCAACATCATTTTTACCCCATCTTACTACTTTGTTTACCTTTTAGCCCTAATTGTTCTGGAATTTCATTCATTAAACACATTATCAGGGGATAATTGGGAAATATGTCACCTGTCATCGTGGGAGGTCTGTACAATAAATATTAAAAGATAGAACATGTTTTATCCTGTAAATCTAGTATTAAGTTGTATGAATTCAAGAAATAGTAGCCTTCACACATATTAGGTTTAGTGACAAATATGATTCAGTACTGTATTCTCTATTACTGTTTGTCGAACACATACTTACGGACTAACACTTTTTCAATACAGTGGAAGTTAGTATAAGCGCATACGCTTTGCAATGTGTTGTTTAGTTACCGTACACATTTTCAAGGTTATTAATACGAAGCATTTCTAATGGGCAACGAATGTTCAAACACACAACCACAATTGTTACGGAAGCTTGCTTGATAGCTTTTTCACAAAAAAGTGCCTAAAGTTGCTCGCGGGATCCGAACGAACAGCGATGATGCCATCGACCTTAACCCACTTGGCCACCTAAGCCCCAAACCGTTGACAAATATCATGCTCTGTCAGCTTATTCTTTATATATTTTGGGCAGTAACAAACCAAAAATGAAGTGACGTAACGGCATTGATCGATGCCCGTCGTGTCGTTGGTTTTTGTCTGCCGCTTTAGTCCTTAGTGTTTACTCCGTTAGGTCAATATATTCCTTACATATTTTTCGCAGATTTTCGATTGTCCTTCTGTTTTTGCAAGACATTAATCGAAAAGACACTTATTATTATTATTAGTATTATTATAATTATTATCATCATTACTATTATTATTATTATTATTGGTCATTCGCCATTTATATGGTTGATATTTTGAAAAATATAGCTAATTCACCTCAACTTTGCAACAACAAAAATGTAACATAAGCAATCTGTACATAAAGTTACATTCTAGTAAAATAATTTCAAATCTCCAGTAATTATTATTCTGCAGGTGAAGAAATCGTGTCTACATAAAAAACAAGAAGACAGAGAGTCACGCTCGAAATTTTCTTAGTTTTCGAAGGATGAATATTGTAGTAAGTAAAACTCCAACAAAATGATAACAACAAAATATTGTATCGGACGGGAACGGAAAAGGTAAACAATAGCTCGATTGTTTTTCTCCGTGAACAGTCAAGCTTATAACACAGTACTGTCAAACTGGTAAATAAGCACCATCCAAAAAGAGAACGTGCATGGTCTTTATAGACAAAAGGTCTTTATTCGGAATGTACTTTTTCAATAAAGGTTTGTCAAAAGTGGTCTTTATTTACAGTGTGGTCTTAAATAGGAGGTTGTCACTAACAAAGGTTTGACTTATCCAAATACTGGAAAACCACATGCATAGCGTATTTTAAGTAAAATCTTACTTGTTTTCATCCGGTTATAACGTCTCCTCTCTGAAAGCCTTTCTAAAAACCTCTGAAAAATGTTTCCATTCTTCTGTCTATCCTGCCTTGTTTCATCTGAAGAATAATTAAAAAATAAAAACTTTTATCAAATCAGTTCTAAGAATTATGATACACACTATCTATCCAAGAATTTAACCGTTGTAATGGAATGCGTGCTGTTTAAAAGAGCCGTTTTTTTCAGGATTTTGGGAACATCACCCAATGGAATTGGGTATTTTAGCGATGTTTGTTGAACATTAGAAAACAAAGCATGACATAATACTGTTTACTAAATGACTTATATTTTTTTCAATTGGTAATATGACCGAATATCGGCTATAAAATAAGAAGAAATGCCGTTAAGAACTACAATGCTGTATGATGACAGTGACCATAAAAGAGTGATGAATGATAACAGTAACAATAAAAGTGTGCTGTACGATATCAGTGACCATAAATGTGCTGTATGATAACGGTTACCATAAGTTTGCTGTATGATGACAGCTAACGTTACCATTAAAAAGTGATGCGTGATAACAGCAACCATAAAAGTGTGATGCGTGATAACATTAACCATAAAAGTGTGCTGTACGATGACAGTGGCCATAAATGTACAGTATGATAACGGTTACCATAAAAGTGTGCTGTATGATGACAGTTAACGTTACCATAAAAGTTTGTTCCGTGATAACATTTACCTTAAAAATGTTCTGCATGATTACATTGACCATAAAAATGTCCTGTATGATTACATTGCCCATACAAATGTGCTGTATTATAACAGTTTATGTTACCATAAAAGTGTGTTGTATGGTAACAGGTACCATAAAAGTATGTTATATGATAACAGTAACCATAAAAGTGTGATGAATGATAACAGTATTCATAAAAGTATGGTGTATGATAACAGTAATCATAAAAGTATGCTGTATGATAACAGAGACAATAAAGGTGTGGTGTATGATAACAGTGACAATAAAAGTGTGATGTATGAAAACAGTAACCATTAAAGTGTTGGGTATGATAACAGTAAACACCTGGTATTATTTTCTCTCTATTTTGATAAAAATTACAACTCAGGTTTTGAATAAAATAAGCTGAAGTAAGTTCGTATGTAAAATAAACTGAGATCTGAAATGCAGAGTAATTTTTCGTTGTTGGGGAAAGTACTGTTAAACAGAATTTAAATATCTCAGCAATTTAACTAAAAAGTTAAATAACTATTCTGTACATTTCATTTAAGAACTAGCCTTTACATTTTATTTTATTATGGTAAGAACTATCCTTTACATTTATGTTAAGTCAAATACACATGAATGATTGGTTATCTCACTTTTTCCGAGTGTATTACTTGAAGATTAGGCAAAATTAAAAGGAACAACAAAGAATATTGTGTTCCGTTGCATGCAAAAGAGAGAAATGAAGTTAAACAATGTAATCTCTGCAGAGTATAGCCTCAATATGCTTCGTACACAAAATTTACTGCGTCGTAAACAAACGCCGCCAACTTTGAATGAAAAGGGTATATATTTGTTTGTTAATTATTCTTTGTGTTGGTAATAATTGAAAACCAAAAATATTTATTACACACTTCACAATGTTTGGTATAAATAGCTAGCAGAACTATTTGGCAAAACAAAAGTTATAGTGAACTTACAATTCGGACCAGAATTGTTTAAAACGTTTTGTGGATACGACGCAGTTTATTTTGCTTTATCCATCGTTTTGTCCTCTAAATCAATTTTATACACGTTTCAGAGTTTAGCGTAAACTTGAAAATATTATAATGTTGCTTAGTTTACTAAAATTTCATTTAAAAGAGATTTTGTTTCGTAGCATGAATATATTTAAGTTAAACTTTCAGCATAAAATGGAAATGGCTGCACATTTGGCTTCTGTAGATTTCAGCTCCACTTTTATTTTCCAAGTACACTATAAATAATACATGATGCCATGTGATCGAGGTCAAGGATGAGTTTAGACATCTACATGTCCTTAAATACGCCATAAATACGTTTCTGTGCGATCCGAAAAAAAGAAATAATGGTCAACTGATATCAAAACAAATTGTATGTTAAACGGACTATGTCTTTTAAAAGAAGAAACATTAGCTTTAGCTCAACTGAACGTCGATTCCTCACATTTTAGGAAATGCCAATACTAAATTACTTCCTTATTAAGTTCACAGACACTTGGGGTTTGGAGCTCAAAAAGCCTTTAAAATCCAAATAAAATGCATATTTGTCAATCCCAGCACATGTATTGATCATATATATCAAAAAAAAACTTATAAGCCGTTTTGAAAAAAAATCATATTTCAACATCATATTTCAAACGTGCCAGTCGGCTATGAACGAAGCCATCCGATTATGTGGTTCTCAAACTTAAAAGCGCTGCGCATTTTGCACACGGCAAAGCTGGGGCCACAAAATCGGATAGCTTCGTTCATAGCCGACTGGTCCATTGAATTTATCGAAAGATTTTGTAAATGGAAGAAAACGGCGATAATCTTGATGTTTATTTCGGATGTTGCGTTGTTTATATTACCGTTGAAGTTTAAAATTGACCATCATCGTGAAGAATTATATCTTCTGTGTCGATGGACCAAAGGATTATGTGAAAATATTGGAAGTGGAATAAAATACATGGTGATTATGACGGTAGGGGTTCGGATTTTTTCCAGCGAACATTTTTATCTTGTGTATTATTATAGATGATGAAATATGATTTTTTTTCAAAACGGCTTATATTAAGTTTTTTTATATATATGATCAGTACATGTGCTGGGATTGACAAATATGCATTTTATTTGGATTTTAAAGGCGTTTTGAGCTCCAAACCCCAAGTGTCTGTGATTAAGTTAGAAATGATTCAAATGTAAGAAGGGAAGAATATGTTCTGGAATATGTTCTGGATTTAATCGAGTTATGTAGAAATTGTCATTAATGACGTCATCAACACATGTGACACATTGTTCTTGTTGAAAAATAATTCTGTAAAATTGAACGGATTATGTGTTACAATATAACAGTGAAATATGCAGCCTTTTGTTAGCTTCTCGTTATCAAGCATACTTTACTAACGATGGCGAGTATTCCTGACCATATACATGTATTTCCACTTATTTTAACATTATTATTTTCACTTGCGTTCAGATACTGTCCTGCTTCTGTGAAAATAACATTTTATAATTTCACTGTGAAATCATAAAATATAATTTCACTGTCCTCTGAAAAGCATTTAATAAACCAGTGTAATATTAGATTTATTCGCTGGAGGATTTAAGTTAAGATTATATTCTTATCTTATAACTTAACCTTTTTTAAGGCTTACCATAGAAGAGGTAGACTAGTTTATCTTCTTAATAAAGTCTTGAATGTAAATTAATATTATTTAATCATAAAGGAAATTTATTACAATTTTATATCCCTGTTCATTATATATTTAAAATTACGTTTTTAATTAGACAATAATTTGGACAAGAATTAATGACCACGTGGTGATGACCAACTGATATATTCTCGTCAAGGACCGTAGGTGACTTGATTACAATGGAGTTATATATATGCACCCAATTGTATAAACGTTGGTTGAATTAACCTTGGGTTAAACGCTAACCATGGGTTAGATTTAACCAACTTTGGTTAACTAACCAATCTGGTTAGTCACTTGTATAAACCGAGATAACCAAAAGGTTAACAAACCAAAATGGTTAATACTAAACCCGACATGCTATACATTCTATATCCGGTTATGGTATTTTCGCGAAAAAATGTCAGAATTGACACATGGTTTACGCTTCCATCTTTATTACAATCGAAAATTTTGATAGTAGAGTCAAAATCGGTTCAAATTTTTAATTAATTAAGATGTTGATTGTCACCACACTAATTATTAAGATGTTGATTGTCATCGCACTAATTACATATCATCATTAAACAATTGTACAAAATACAACTTTTACGTAGGAAGAACTTGTTTATGACCTCGGAACTGGTGTCAAGGGAATTAAATTTAAATAAAGTATACCACGAATATTGTCGGTACTGTATAGATATTTGCCTATAAACATGGTTCAATTTATTATGTTTTTCATGTAAAAATATTAGGAATTGTGATTATTAAATGATGAAGTAGTGAAATTAATTCGTATTTTTCCATTTTTACGTCTTCAGGTTATTGTCGGTTCCTGACGGTTCTTGTCGGTAACTAGGGAAACCGCATGGTTGCTATGGGCTTTGTTTACAATTAAAATGCACTGCAAATGAGCAAATATTCGTTGACATAATGTTATAAATCAAAATCATCCGTTAACTGGGACAAAAAATGGTTAGAATGTAACTAATTTCATACAAGAACCACACGATGCAGAAGTATTGACGCATATATTTTCTATCAGATTCGTACCTGAAACGTTCGAACCCAAAATATTTTGTTTAACAGCAGATGTAATTTTTAAACGATTTGTGCCCCATCTCTCTGTAGTTTCACTATATAATATATGAAACTTCTCTTTCAGTAACTAAATACCATATTGATCAGTCACCTTTTGGAAATCTTGTTGCATTTACCAATTTAACAAAGCTATGTTTTATGATAGAAGAGCTTTACTGATATTTTACCATATTATTGGTAATAGAACGAGCACCGAAACACGAGGTTATCTGATTTGTACGAGGGGGCGTAGCCCCCCGAGTATTAATCAGATTACCGAGTGTTTGGTGTTCTTTCTCTTTTGTATCATAGTCAAACATAAAAACACGTTCCCTGTTGTTACAATATGAAACCCCGGCAAAAATGAACCAATGAACGAGCATCTAAATATGACATTTCTGTCGATTTCACTTCCACTGCCGTCACAATATGTAAACCCCAGCAAAAATGAGCCAATCAATGGGCATGCTCTGGAGTGCGGGTAACTAATACCCGCACTCCAGTTAACGCACTGTGCATGTATATGTATACGATTTAACCCTGACACATTTTCAACAGAAAGGTCTCCAAACTATGATACAATATATAATTGTATCATAGTTTGGGGACCTTTCTGTTGAAAATGTGTCAGAGTTAAATCGTATATATATACATGCACAGTGCGGTAACTGGAGTACAGGTATTAGTTACTCGCACTCTAGAGCATGCCCATTGATTGGCTCATTTTTGCTGGGGTTTACATATTGTGACGTTAGAGAAAGGGAAAGCGACAGAAATATCATATTCAGATGATCTATCATTGGTTATTTTTCTCCGGGGTTTCATATTGTGACAACAGGGAACGTGTTTTTATGTTTGACTATGCACTTAGTAATAGAAAGAACATCAAAACACTCGGCAATTGATTAATACTCGGGGGCTACGCCCCTTCGTATAAATCAGATAGCCTCGTGTTTCGATGCTCTTTCTGTTACTAAGTGCATAGTCTTTAACTGGTTGAAAATTAAAAAGTGTCCAAATATGTTTTTAGAGTTCTATCTATTGTTCAATTATTATTATTTTGTAAAATATTCTCATCTACATTGAAAGTCTGAATAAATTATTTAATTAATAACATACATCCTCATTTAACAATGGAATAATGGTCTAAATCTCTCTTTCTCTCCCTCTATTTATTGCTTATTTATTAACCCCCTCCTTCCCCCTCCTTCCCCTCTAAGAAATATCAAGAGTAGCAATGCTTAATAATGCTTTCATTCATCTGAGTTCAATCATAAATGTTTACTTTCATTGTTTACATTATATAAAGAGTATTTTTAGAGTCAAAGCAGTTTAATTCAAAATAATAATAATAAAAGAAATGGACATGAAATTGTAAAAACAAAATGTATTTCTGTTTGAGTACATATAGAATGAAAAAAATTATGTTAAGAATTGCCTTTTTCCCATTCAGTACTATAGTGTGTCACATTAAATCAGACCTAAGGCAGCTTCCTATCCTTAGAAAAGTAAAACACTCTTTTCAATAATTCATAAGTGAGAACAAATATCCTGTTGTTCAGTTAAATTCTGAAGAATGTGTCAGTGTGTTTATAAAATATATGAGCCTAAATTTAGTTAATTTGAAAAAGACCTTTATTGGCAAAACAATTAGGCTATTTGGGGACATTTTACAAGTTGAAAGTTAAAAGGTTGATAAAATAACTTTATGATATATACTTGTGTGTGAATTCATGATCATAAAGCTTGTAACTTTCTTTAAGAACTAAGTAAAATCAGTTTAATTTTCATCAGAAGATGACATTGTTTATTCTTCCCTGCTTTTTTTTGATTGATTGATTTATTTGTGTATATATATATATGTCATATTACAAAAAAACAAATTAAGACAATTTATCACAGTTATATCTATCACATTGTTTTTAACACAGTAATTAGTTGAAAAATAATAACTTTACATTCATAATTAAATCAAAGATCTTGTTGACTTCAAGACAATATATACAACACAGGATAACCCATGAAAGTTCAATATAAAATAGAGAACTTATTTCCAATGGGGTCCTTTGATGGTAAAGAATATATTTTCTTGAGAACTGGCATTCAGGTCCATACTTAGAGATGATATACTGGACTGATGTTAAATTTCTAAGATCAAATAATATTAATTTCTATTGCACATTATGTTAATTACATATATCACATATTTGCAGGAATAATACTATGAATATGACTAGTTAACACACCAAATGAAAGATATCTATTTATATATATCACAAAAACCAATCACAAGATACATATAAAACATACTATATTGATTAAAACAATTATCTCTAAAACTAATAAAAAATAAAATCAGCTTGTTCAAATGTTTTCATATTTTTGCTTAGTTCAGCTTTTACTTTCTTTTTAAAGTTAAAAAAGTTACTTTCCTTTTTAATATCAAGTGGGAGCATGTTCCAATCCCTAATACCCTGGTAAAAAAATGTACTTTTTGTAAAACTATTAACATGGGGTATATGAAAGTTCCCGACACTGTTTCTACTATTATAACAATGAACATCAGACTTTAAAGAAAAGTTATCATACATATAAGATGGACACTTTTTATTAAATATTTTGTGTACATGATTAAGTCTTAACTGCATGACTCTTTTTTCTATATTAAGCCACCCAATACTGCTAAAATCAATAACTTTCAATGATTTTCTAGAGGAATAACCATGAATATAACGAACAACTTTGTTTTGTGCTACTTGAAGTTTATGTTTAAGTTGTTTAGTAAGGCCACTATACCAAGATGAGCTGGCATAATCGAAGTGACACTGTATTAAAGAGTTACATAATAGTTTTCATAGCTCCATATTTAAACTGTTGCCTTGTCTGTACAAAAATTTTAATCGAGAGTTTACTTTTTGTACTATATTATCAACAATAGAAGTGGCTGAGAGATCATTATCCAAGATAGAACCGAGATACTTTACTGATGGCTGAGATTGTATGGTGTGATTATTACAGTGTATTTTAAACTGCTCTAGTTTTGACAATTTCCTCTTAGAACTAAAAACAATACATTCTGTTTTACCAAGATGTAATGATAGCTTATTATCAACAAGCCATTTACTACAATTTTCTAGTTCCTTACCCAAAACATTACAAATAACATCTGGATCTTTATGTGAATATAAAATTGCACTATCATCTGCATAAAGAATAAGCTTACATTTTTTGCTAATACTAATACTCATATCATTGACATAACATAGAAACAATAGAGGACCCAATATACTTCCCTGAGGAACACCACATGTAATATTCATAGCTTCGGACATAGTATTATTTACATTTACAATTTGACTACGACCAGTTAAATAAGATTGAAACCATTCTACTGACTCCACACCCATTTTTTGTAACTTTCTACACAAGATGTCATGGTCACAGTGTCAAACGCCTTTTGTAAATCTAACATAATCATACCGGTGAGCAGTCCTTTGGAAGTTTGACTTTTTACATGGTCAGTGAGATGGATTAGGCAGGAGTCAGTAGAATAATTACATCTAAAACCACTTTGTAATTCATATAATAGTCCCTGCTTAACTAAAAAAATTTCTAACTGATTATATACAGTTCTTTCTAAGATTTTTGAAACAATAGATAAAATACTGACAGGTCTATAGTTGGAAACATCAGATCTGTTATTCTTTTTGAATAATGGTTTGACTTTAGCACATTTCAGTTCATTTGGAACTGATTTAGATGTAATAGAATTATTCACTAAAAAGGTAATATGTATCTTTAAAAATGGTGCAGCATCTTTAAGAAATTTTGCTGGAATTTCATCTAATCCTGTGCTTTTAGAACAATTTAATTTACAAAGCTCTTTATATATATATTCTTCACTAACAGTATGTAATTGAAATTTATTTCCATCTGGATTTCTGTTCTTATAGAATTCTTTAAAGATGTCTGATTCTACAGAAAAAAGGTTAAATGGATTTGGCAATTTATCCACCAAAACAGAAGCAACAGTAGTAAAAAACTGATTAAAATGACAAGCAATTTTTGTTGGTTCAAAACAATTTTCATCATCTATGTTAAGTACAATATTTGGTGAAGATTTGGTTTTTTTACTGTAACCAAGGTCTTTTAATTGAGACCACAATTTCTTTGGATTATATTTATTTTCTTGTAATTGATGTGAGATGTATCCAGACTTAGCTTTTTTTATATGTCTCTGTATTAAATTTCTATAAAGACAGTATTTATTATACATATCTTTCTGATTATGTTTTCTAAATTCTTGTAAAAAATAATCTCTCATATTAATTAATTCTAATATGTTAGAGTCTAACCAAGGTTCACTCCTTTGTTTAAGTCTTACTTCTTTTACAGGAGCCACTACATTTAAAACTGATAAAAACATATCTTTAAAAAGTAGCCAAGACTCATCGACAGATTTGGCCGTAAACATACTCGACCAGTCACAAAGTTTAAGATTATGTATAAAAATTTCAGCAGAGTAGTTTTTCATTGATCTAATAATAATATTTTTGTGTTTATTAAAAGTGCCTTTTTGTAATTTTCTTGTACAATATACAGGCAGGTGGTCGCTAAGACCAATAGGTAAAGTACCTGACTGAAAAACCTTATCAGAATGACTACATAATATATGATCTATTAACGTTTTTGTATTTAATGTAATTCTAGTAGGTTCTTTTATAATCTGTGTTAAATTAAAGATTTTAAGAACACATTCATATTTCATAAATACAGAAGAAGTTTTGTCCAACCAATCAATATTTAGATCACCCAAGAAAAAACATTCAGTGTCCGATCTTATTTTAGACAAAACTGTTTCAAACATATTTAAAAAGTCAACATAAGATTGTTTTGGAGGTTTATAACATGAATTTATTAAAATTGGTTTAGTTTTAGGAAGTAATAAGTCAGCCCATACAATTTCTAAGTGTTGCTAGAAATAAACAAGCCCTTTATCAACCTTTGATGCCAGAAAATCAGGCGGAACGAAAAACAATTAAGACGGCGTGTATTTAAATTAGTTTTGACCTATTTATGAACAAAACTAAAAAATAAATACCTTTTGTCAAAATAATTAAACTGTCACATCCGAAAAATCATGATTAAATCCTCTCATGTATTTAAAGAGTCAGACCCGTATTAAAATTCCTTTTACAGCCGATAAACAAATGGCGGCCATACAGTGCGCGAAATCTGATTGGCTTATTCAAATGCAAGCGTTTAACTGAGCGGAATATTTTTTAACGAAATAATTGCCCATGCACCGTCAGTGTGTTCGAATATATTTTTCCGTTCAAAAATTTGGAATCAATCTGTAAAGCCCCTTGCTTAACCAGTATGTCTGATAGACAAAAATAGATTGATGTTTATATTTTATTTTAAATTGATAAGTACATTGTTTGAGAGTTTTTGTGTATGACTGAGCATGAAATTGAAAGAAAAGAAGATAAGCTATTGAATAAAGCTTGAAAGGCAAGACAATGGACATTTTTTAAAATTTTTATGATGCTATGCGTTTTTGAGCAATAACTATTAGACGTCAGGCTTAACCGACATAAACTTTAACAAGCCTGTAACGTCTAATAAATTGGACTACAACTGACAGTGACACAGAAAGTTATATGCATTATCATGCCTTCTTCATAATGATAAGTTCAGCAAGAGGATTCTCTAAGGTGATATATCCTGTCAGTCTGTAAACCTTTAATAATTCATGTTGTTATTGACAATAACACGAAAACGCACACATGTGTGTTGATCGAAATAAAATTTACTGATCAATCACAAAGTATACAGCCTCATGTTTGTCTTTCCAGGGATCTCCCGCTGCGTATTGGTCCAGCATGACTTCGTAATTTAACTTATAAATTGTCCTTCAAGTCTATCCTCAGTATGACCTTCATTTAATCGGTTTAAAATGACATTTTGTATAATGATTTATCCAAATTATCGACACTGACAGCTGATTTTTAAAACTGTTTACTTCCGGCTCTGGAAAAATTTGTTTCCGCTTCCCGTCACTACGCAACTTAAAGAAATATTGTTGCCATCATATACAACCGATTATAGTCTATTTCGAAGCAAAAATTAACAAAAGTTGAGACGAAGAGTACAAACGATAGCCATTTTATTTCTGATTAATACGTGGGTTAATTTAACCAGAAATATGTACTGCAAATACTTGTCACATTATATGTAATCATTAAAATATATGCATTTATTTCTTATTGAAAAAATTGACATAGACTTTATAGAAAATAAATTTCTAATTACCTCCTGTTATAAACATGAAATGTAAATTCGGTAATATCTTTACAAACATTGCTTTTTGGAACTTACAATATTGATAAATCTTCATTTAAGCATTATATTTATGATATTAAACCATATAAAATAAGATGAATGATCTTTAAAAATATTAAATAGTTATTTATCACTCGTATCATCCACGGGATTGATTGATGTGCATGTATCTTTTGATAAATTACACACAAATATTATGAATTTTCGGTTACATTAATAGATTATTTTCTGCGGCACATAATCAGTTTTTCTTGTAGTTGCTTGTGACTCAAAACCTAGAAATATTGTAGATTTACACTTATTTTCTACCGCAAAGTGGAAGGAATCGATTATAGTCTTCGAAAGAAACAATTTTCGTTTTTCTTAAACACTGTTACATTGTTGACGTTTCTGGCAATGGCAATGGTCTGGAAACGGAATTATCTACGATATCAAACCGACAAGCGGAGATTTGTGAAGTTTGTCAAAGCAATTTACGAAAAAATAAATGAGTTAATTGTTATCACATTGATTTATAGAATTTTTGCTGTTGACAGGAACACTTTTAATCCATAAAAAGTTTCATAATATTTGTTAGTATTCTAGTATATTCTTTTCTCAGCCTTTCTATTGTAGAATTCATAAACAATAAAATATTTATGCTTAAAAGAACCAACCTGCCTCTTGCCGTCTTTTGATTTCATCAACTTCTTTCTTCACATCAGTTACATTTTCCTTTATGTCTTCAAGGTTTCTCTTCACTGCAGTATCATTTTCTTTTACGTCTTCAAGGTCTTTCTTCACATCAGTTACATTTTCCTTTATGTCTTCAAGGTCTCTCTTCACTACATTACCACTTTCTTTTACGTCTTCAAGGTCCTTCTTTACATCAGTTACATTTTCCTTTATGCCTTCAAGGCCTCTCTTCACTGCATTACCACTTTCTTTTACGTCTTCAAGGTCTTTCTTCACATCAGTTACATTTTCCTTTATGTCTTCAAGGTCTCTCTTTACAGCAGTACCACTTTCTTTCACGTCTTCAAGGTCTTTCTTCACGTCTGTCATTTCCTGTTTTAGTCTGTCAACATCGTTTTTATAGTCCTTCCACATTTCTATTTCTTTCTGGATCCTTCTCTCTTCTTCCAGATCAAGAGGACATGTTTTGAATTTGCCGATTGTTTGCTGAATATTCACATCTGGAGAACTTTGACGAACAAGTATCTAAAAGCGGAAATGAATAACTTTATCATTAAAGTTTCGATGTTTGATGATCTTTATAAGTGTTTAGCAAAGATGTTGACCCAACAATTTATCTGTTTATGAAAATATTAGACATAATAGACAAACGTTACTGAACAAGAGTCATAATGGCTCTACTTATTATAAAAGCTCTTGATGACAAGGGACAATGAACACGGGGGAGGAACTGTTACACGAAGGATAGAGTTCTTATGATAACTTGTTTGGAGGTTTTATGATAACTGTCACAGAGTTTCTGGAAAATTTTGCGGATTACTGTGGAAAACTTTTCTATATACTTGAAGAAATTAAGTGAAAAATGATCATTTTACCTTAAATTGGGGAGTTTGAGGTGCTAAATTAAACTTTGATAATTAAGTTTGCCCTAAAAATTGTTTTATGTTTCAGAAAAACATTTTATTCAATTTTTCATCGCCTTTCTTAACAAAGTCTGGTAGTTTTGTTTAAAATTTTCAAATTACTGGCTCATTCGTACATATTAACATTTTCATTTGTGATCTTCCTCGTTGCTTTATTTAATTACCTAATTATAATGCAGAGTTGCAAACATAAAGCCCAGGCTAATATATTTATACCCGATTTTTCAAATGTCACGGAGTTCTTGTGATAACTCAAAATATGTCCTGGAGTTCTTATGATAACTTTTGTTACTGTCAATGTGTATCTTGTGCTTCATTACGACACGTTTAAGCGTATTTTCTTAGTCAATAAGTGTGTAAATCATTATGAAGCATAGTACGATTATCATTTGCACAGAAATTTGGTTATATAACGTTGGGTAAGAGTGTATTTCAGTTCAAAAGATATTTTTCTTACCTGTATTTTTGTAGGTTTTTGTGTTTGTTTGTTTTTTGTTTTGTTTTTTATTTCATTTGAATGACTGAAAACATACTTGATGTAGAGCAGTGACTTTAACAGGATAAAATACGCTTTGAATTTAATATTCAAGCATGATTTTTTCTTGTATACATTATTCCTGGCAGTTTTAGGGAACATTTAGTAATTATGCTATCGGTCTGCTGAAACAAATTACATGTCAATGATTTGCAGCAAAATAGGAATAGTATGTACTTCCTTTATCTAAATTTAATGAGGTTGATGTTATCTTTAGGTTTTCAACGGATATTTTAATTTCTAATAAGTTACAAGTTTTTCCATAGAAACGTATAAAGTTCCATGACAATGACATGACAATAGAAAGTAGGTCTTTAATGAGATATGTTAGTCACCGTAAGGTTAATGCCGTTTATCGACCTTGTTCCTTTCACTATTAAATCCAATGTAGCATCACGTGGCGTACAGAAATCTTCATATAGGCCTTTTTACATTACGATTTTCCCATAGCAACAGATGTTGAATTTCGCGCATGCGCATTCTGCGTAGGGCAAAAGCGCAATAACGATAGCATACATTTAGCGCACTTTAAGTCTTTAACCCATTACGCGATATACAGGCCTTTTAACGCCTATTTCACCCGCCCGCCTTTTTGTTGTCTCAAATGGTGAAAAATACCTTATTAAGGCCCCCAACACTTGTTTTTGTTTGAGAAATGTTGTTTCAAAAAGTGACCACTTTTTCGGCGCGGCCCCAACAAAAAGATACATCAGGGGGTTGCCAGAAGGGGGATGTGCAGGGGGGTTTGAAGGGGTGGCAGTCCCCCTAATCGCCAAGAAAACTTTGGACTTGTGAGAGGCTAAAAAATGACCCCAGATCGATCATAAGGTAACGTGTAACCAATGCTGAAAAACATTTGACTCTATTTCAACCCATTGAGAAGTTGCCGCACTTTGAAATCAATTTTGATGGGAAAAAATCAACGGAAAATAGTGTTTTTTGGCAATTTTGAGATGTCCCCTCGTTGCCATGGTAACAGGAAATTTAAACCTGAGCATGTTGTTGCAAAGGCAGTGGTCCAGTCAACACTTGTGCCAAGTTTGATTAGTATTGAAGCAGTTTTTATAGTTTTATAGCAATTTGAACTTGTAACGATAGACTTTTCAATGAAAACAGCCATTTTTCACAAAATGCTCATGAAGTTATGGGTAAAAAGGCGTGATTTCAAGTAATGTCACCCAGAAAAAAGAAATATTGGGATGAATTAAAGCGGTTAGTACTTTAAAAGTGAATTGATATTTATAACAGATATACAAAAGCAGGACTTATAATTCAACGACCAAAAGTCCTCTGTTCAAGGTATCATTAGGTGACCTTTTCATCAGTAATTCAAATAATTAAAACAACAGGGTGTTAAAGATCACATTTTATCACCCATGTATTACATAATATTACACAATTGGTATTTTGGCAAGGCGGTAAGTGTCAAACAGATTGACACGTAACCGGTTGTTATTTGCCAGCTACTTATTATCCAACCGGGTCGTTTTAGTACCATGACATAGTAAATTTACTTAAAATTATGAAAATGATTAATCGTAATTTAAGTAATTTTTAATCATACCAATCTCATCAATGTTTATTGATTTTGTAAAGTGACAAATAGTGCATTTCCATGTATTACAAGGAACCGGACAAAATGTGTGTTATTCCACCACCCATCTTAACTTCACAAGAGTTTGAAAAATTATTTAAATATATTATGTGACTAAAAAAAATTCTGTTTGGCATCTCAGTCAAGTTGGATAAAGGATAAAATTAGCTAAACTGAAAACTAAAAATGCATTAAATATATTTTTTAAAGATTTGGGGTTTTCTGACAGTCGAATCCTGAAAAAATGACAGTTATCTAAAAATTTACGTGACAAAATGATTTACACATCTATATCAGGGGCGGATACAGAACAGGGTTACCTGGGGGGGGGGGTAGGGTTAGGCTGACATATGGGTGGAAGACATTGACAAAAAGAAAAGCAATGCAACAGACGAAAATCGCGCGTGTTTGAAGATTTTGTGGGGGTCATCATCTTTTTTATGTGATCAAATTATAATTGATGTAATTTTAAGTGATTGGGGTGGGTATGGGAGATGTGTCCCCTCCCGTAGACTGAGAAAATTTTGAAATATGAGATTGAAAATGGTGTTATTTCCTTGACTTTCTAGTGCTGTGTATGGTACCTTTAAGATGGGTTAACACATTGTATTGTTTTATAGGTTAGTGTTTGCAGCGTCTTTCAAATAGTATTCCCCTGGTGTTTAGTAGTAAGCATTTACAAAATAATAGCATACTTAC
>NW_026860418.1:0-88167 GCF_026571515.1 Ruditapes philippinarum
AATTTCGTAACATATTGAAATATAAACCAGATATATAGGTAAACAGTATAAATCGTCAATGTTGAATCACTTTATCTGTTTAGGAGAAACCAAGCAACGTGTTCGTGCTGATGTGTCTAGATAACTAGAAAATTGGGTTTTCAAAAAGTAAAAGAATATTCAAACGTATTAAACAGTCGGAAACTAAATAAATCATGCATTTTTATATTGTATAATACTAAAGCTAACTGATTTATTTAATTAAGGCAAGGTAGAGAACAAAGGTAGCGAACTAACTAACTATGAAATACAATGTACATCAGAGGTAGAACTTAAAATTCTAACTGTTAAAAAAGAAAAAACAATTATGGCAAATAAAATACTTATCTGAATGTTAGTTGACGGAATTCGGCATTTGAAACCATATCAGCTGCTATATAAACATCGGCTGTGGATTTTAATGAACGATGTTACCACGTTGGAATTTAAGCTAGAAGTGATTTACTAAAGCTGTAGGATTCTACGCATGGAATTCACGTGACAGAGATAACGGTGTAAACTTCTAAACCTGTTTTATACACGCTTAGACGAGTGTTGATACTGTCATGCATTAATAACCCGCTAAATTAAAACGCTTTATTTATTAAAGAAAATAAACCTACTTATATAGATGATGAAGTTTTACAATAACATTTGTTTTTGTTCATAAAAGTTATATCACAGCTTACATCACCATTTAGTAAAACTTATACAGATGAACATTTTCAAATCTATATGTTTTCATACATAAATATACATGTTTACATATTTCAAATGAAGTATTATTCATTGGGGAGGGGTGATAATTTAAGGTGTATAAAGCTATACATGTGCTACAAAAAATCTGATTTTTGAAAAACGAATACTTCCAAAATGCTTATATGAATGAAATATGGTAGAATATTGCATTAAAAGAATATCGCGTGTAATAAATCATTGCTAAATGCATGGTTAAAACCCTAATAAAGACACCTGTAGCAAAATGTTTTGTTCCGTGGCATTTTATTCTGTTTACGAAACAATATTCATGTGTGTAAAATAACAGAGACATTCTATGTTACATCTCTTTCAAGAATCGACCATAAGATTATTGACCCAATATAATTTTACTGTTGTTAAATATTATAAAATGTATTTCATAAGCTACTGCTTTATACCCTTTAATGATTTAAACAAAGCAAAGTATTTAGATTACTTAGTTTGGTACTTAGAGGAATAATTGGATAATAATTAAAGACATAATTTTTCAACATGTTAATTTTGCAGCAAAAATTGTATCTCCAAAATATAAATAGAAAAAAGATAAGATTGTTCAGCCTATCACTATCTGGGTTATTGTTCACCTTTTGTATCATGTTCATCATTATATAGGAATGTTCAGGTAGTAATTTAACTTTGAGGTAGTTATGTTAAATGATAGAAATACAACAAAAACGGCTGTCATTTACCGCATATTGCCTATCATCTTAACCGAATTAAATCATTTACGGACGTTCACGGAAATTAGCGATTTGTGACGGTTAAGGCGGAAGTCTGGAGGGTAACTGTTGCTTGTCTACTTGGAAGAATTGATAGGTCGTCTATTATAAAAGGAAACACAAACTTCATATCATCACTATTTCATTTGAAGTCGTCAATATACAAGGTAGGTTTACATTCAAATCGTTTTAACCAGAAGAAAATACATTGTAATTTTTTAAAAAAAATTTACGTAGCCAAGGTACTGATAGTGTTTATTAACTGATGATTTCTAAATTGAAAACGAACATTGAATTTTATTTCATATATTACTAAGAGTCTTACTTCATTGATATGAAAGATAATTAGCAATGCAATGTGTAAATGCGCGATATCATTTTATTTCGTTGAGTTTTAATCATATCCGTACCATTGCGGACATATGATGATTGTAACAGTAAAGGACCAGTGACATCAGTTGGTATGTCATGAAAACATCAGACAGCTTTAACTGTTAAGCGGTCAATTTAAATGAATGAAAATTGAACTTTTGACACACAACACGAAATGTTTTGTAGTATTCTTGAAAACAAATAGCTGCATAATTTAATTATTTCTCTTTAGCATCATGAAAATCTCAGCTCTTGCCTTTTTCGCCCTTGTCGGAGTTATCGGTGTTGCCCTCGGTGCCGGGTACGGATACGGCGGTTATTCTGGCGGGTACACCTACATGCCAGTATCTGGTTACGGTCAGCAAGGAGCCGGCGGGTTCGGAGATGGTTCTTTCTGTAAGTAACTTCAATTGACCAAATTTTAGTCTAAAGTTATTTCAATAATGCAATCGCTTATTTGAACAAAACATGAAATTAAATGTTTGTTAGTGTGTTTACACTTGTTAGTCAGCTGATTTAGCTTAAAAGTTAAGATATTTTAATTATCAATTTGATACACCCTTAATTATCTCATCTGTAATATTGTTCACTGAAGACATTTATAAGGGTAATTATTCAACATTTTCAATTTTATTTCAGTGATGCTGATCGGATTCTTGTTCCTGATCTTGATCTTGTTCAACAGCAACCTGTTCAACACCACCTCAACAGCTACTACCACACCCATCACCATCCTCCAGGGTTAAATATGGTAAATCTTTACTTAAATAAATATATGAATATCTTAAAACAACTTCTTTGTGTTATTAAGAGAGATACGTAAATAGATTTATATCGCATTAATGCAAACAGTGTTAATTTGTTTTCTAGTAAATCATTAACAACGTGTTAAATATAAACATTAAATAATTTTACTTGACTTGTTATAAAAAGTTCTCTTAATTGAACAATGCACCAAAATTTATATTGCAGTAATAATGATAGAGCAAATTTGTTGAAAAATACACAATGCATTTTGTTATCTCTAAAACTTTCATTATTATTTAAACAAGAAAAACTTTATGTACATGTATTATTATATTATTATTATTATTATTATATTGATGCTTCTGTCTCTTGAAACTTTAAACAGCGACATTTTGAAGATGATTAAAAAACAAAGATTTTATATTATTATGAGAATTTTTCTAATTATTACCAGTGATTGATTTATTTTTATGCATTCTTCCAGATTTAGTAAAAGACCAGCAGCACTTAAGCCGAACATCTATATTTCCACTACCCTTTCTATGGAGATATTCCAGCTGTGATGTGATTGGTCAATTTATAATACTTTCTGTGATATCTAAGTTATTTATCATTAATGTTATATTGATGCGTTTTATTCCAAAACACTGCAATAAAATCTTAAAAGAAAATAATATATATCGTTTGTTATGAAATATGTATAATTTACTTCATGGTTCACGTATATACATGTAACACATCACATATAAGACGATGAGGAACATTCAACAAACACGATTTTTTTTCATTACTGGCGACTGTAGCATTATTCCGTACATAATGTTATCTATTAAACTGTAACTTCAGAGCCAAGAACAGTTGATGGAAAGAGACACTTGTAGGTTTTGTACATCCGTGGGTACCTCGCATTACCTTACTTCTTTGATAGATGCATGAATTCCTATCAATTAATTTATTTGACAATAAATGTATCCATTTTCTATAAAGAAACAATTTACATTAAACTTCAATTTTTAACTTAAAAGAAAAAGTTTACATTATACAAGTTGAATTATTAACAATTTTGGTATATCTTTAGTAGTTGTGTACATTCCACCCAAAACTACTCTAGAATGCAGGAAATCTCTCCTAGCAGAATTATCTAGGTGGCTAAGGCACTGAATGCTTTAACATGAGAAATGTCTTATTTAAAGCGACTGAAAGATATGATACATACATGTTCCCGTTAGTTATAAATCTTGAAAGAATATCAGTCCAAAAAATAAATTTATATCTTATGAATCATACATTATGTAGTAATGATGAAATGAAATGTTATTTGAAAGTACAGCGCGGAAGGGACTGTGTGTGTGTTTTTACAAAAGATAAAAGTATCCTTTGTGTACGGTGGCACAAAGGTGACATGTGTGTGTGTTTTTATTTGACACGTGGTCACGAGTAACTATGTCGTGGCGACGAGTTACTAAGTCGTGGCCACGAGATAGCTAAGTCGTGGCCACGAGATACTATGTCGTGGCGACGAGTTACTAAGTCGTGGCCACGAAATAGCTAAATCGTAGCCACGAGATACTATGTCGTGGCCACGAGTTACTAAGTTGTGGTCAAGAGATAGCTAAGTTGAGGCCACGAGATACTATGTCGTGGCCACGAGTTACTAAGTCGTGGCCACGAGATAGCCAAGTCGTGGCCACGAGATAATTAAGCAATCAGAATACACTATATGAATTTTTTTAACTTAACAACTTACTTTTACATGCAACATTAATCTTTGAAAATACTGAAGATATTCACTTTGATTTGAACTTGTCTTTAGGATCATATTAGACAGTCACCTTCCAATGCCCATCATACATTAATTTTGACTATAGCTCTTTGTTGGGACAATTTTGTGATCGAATTGGTCAGTTTGTACGTACTACGGCCTGTTAATCTTGTTTATACGATAACATGAGAAGGAATCGGTCCTGGTTTATATTATTTGTAAGGGACATTGCCCATGGACAGTAGATAGCCTATAAGGTAAAATCCTTGTCTGATGAATAATTTAAAAGGGACAAGCCATGGTTTGTTATATAACCAAGAAAGATCATTGCACCAGATCAGTAGATGCGAGGTCATTGGGTCAAAAAATAGGGTCACAGGGTCACAGTGACGCTAAATGTAAATTTATTGACAAGTCAATAAGTTGCATAAATGACACTTTTACAGGCTGGTGAAGTAGGGACATCCTTGTACTATAGCACATGTCTAGTTAATTAGGGAAATTCACATAAATGGTGTAATCTGATTAGTTATTTATCTCGTGGCCACGACTTAGCTATCTCGTGGCCACGACTAAGTAACTCGTGGCCACGACATAGTATCTTGTGGCCACGCCTTAGCTATCTCGTGGCCACGACTTAGCTATCTCGTGGCTACGACATAGTAACTCGTGGCCACGACATAGTATCTCGTGACCACGACTTAGCTATCTCGTGGCCACGACTTAGTAACTCGAAGCCACGACATAGTAACTCATGTCCACGACATAGTATCTCGTGGCCACGACTTAGCTATCTCGAAGCCACGACATAGTAACTCGTGTCCACGACATAGTATGTCGTGGCCACGACTTAGCTATCTCGTGGCCACGACTTAGTAACTCGTGGCCACGACATAGTATCTCGTGGCCACGACTTAACTATCTCGTGGCCACGACTTAGCTATCTCGTGGCCACGACATAGTATCTCGTGGCAACGATTTAGCTATCTCGTGGCCACGACTTGGCCACGACAAAGTATCTCGTGGCCAAGAGATAAATAAAAACACACACATGTCACCTTTGTGCCACTGTATTTGTGAGCTATATGTACGTGTTTACATAAATCAATCATTATCTGGTCTGTACTTCTTGTAAAATGATAAGAAACTGTTTATGATTTAATCCCCGTATTTTACTAAACGCACTTTTTCGAAATGTTTTCACCGCTCTCTCATTCTTTCCCTTAAAATATCTTGCTCAAACTTTGTTCGTTACCTCACGCAAAGATCTTGTCCGGACTTTGTTTCCATCCCCATCCAAAGGCCTTGCTTTAACTTCACCCAAAGACCCTGCCTTTAATTCACCCAAAGACCCTGCCTTTAATTCACCCAAAGACCTTGCTTTTACTTCACCCAAAGACCTTGCTTTTACTTCACCCAATGACCTTGCTTTTACTTCACCCTAAGGCCTTGCTTTTACTCTATTAACGTCACTGTTCCTAACATCACCAGACTCTGTTCCTATCATATTTAGGATTATGTTCCTCAACTGTAATCCAAATACATGTTTCTGGTGTAAAGTTTTGTAATTCAGCTGGTCATCAGATATAAGCTTCTTGTTTTTTGGATTATTATGTTACAGCTCGGTCAAAAATCTTTTCTGGATTTGTATTTCAACCTCCCTATCAAAGATCTTGTTTCGAAATATACCAGTTTTTACCTCTAACTGAAATATCAAATTCCTGATTTGAATCCCATATTCAGAAGTGATTGATAAATCAGTTTCGGTTTGTATTTGGTTAATAGCCCCTTTTGTACTGAATAAAATGTATAGGACCGTCTAATGGCAACAAAAAGATCGTGGGGATATATACACGGGTGTGCTATATGTGTGCTATACATGTGCTACAAAAAAATCTGATTTTGAAAATTGAATACTTCCAAAATGCTTGTATGAATGAAATATGGTTAGAATATTGCATTAAAAACGAATATCGCGTGTAATAAATCATTGCTAAATGCATGGTTGAAACCCTAATAAAGACACCGGTAGCAAAATAATATGTTGTTCCGTGGCATTTTATTCTGTTTACGAAACAATATTCATATGTGTAAAATAACAGAGACATTCTATGTTACAACTCTTTCAAGAATCGACCATAAGATTATTGACCCAATATAATTTTACTGTTGTTAAATATTATAAAATGTATTTCATAAGCTACTGCTTTATACCCGCAAAGCAAAATATTAAGATTACTTAGTTTGGTACTTAGAGGAATAATTGGATAATAATTAAAGACATAATTTTTCAACATGTTAATTTTGCAACAAAAATTGTATCTCCAAAAAAAGATAAGATCGATCAGCATGCCGTTTTTATCTATCAATATCTGGGTTATTGTTCACCTTTTGTATCATTAGGATTGTTCAAGTAGTAATTTATTTTTGAGGTAGTTATGTTAAATGATAGAAATACAACAAAAATGGCTGTCATTTACCGCATATTGCCTAATATCTTAACCGAATTAAAACATTTACGGACATTCACGGAAATTAGCGATTTGTGACGGTTAAGGCGGAAGTCTGGACTGTTGCTTGTCTACTTAGAAGAATTGATAGGTCGGTCGTCTATTATAAAAGGAAAAACAAACTTCATATCATCACTATTTCATTTGAAGTCGTCAATATAAAAGGTAGGTTAACATTCAAATCGTTTTAACCAGAATAAAATAATATATATCTAAACATTTTGTTTACGTAGCCGAGGTACTGATAGTGTTTATTAACTGATGATTTCTAAATTGAAAACGAACATTACATTTTATTTGATATATTACTAAGAGTCTTACTTCATTTATATGAAAGAAAATTAGCAATGTGTAAATGCGCAATATCATTTGGAAGTTTTATTTCTTTGAGTTTTGATAATCATATCCGTAGTATTGGGGACAAACAAACAAACATATGATTATTCTAATAGTAAAGGACCACGTAACATCAGTTGGCATGTCATGAAAACATCAGACAACTTTAAATGTAAAGCGGTCAATTTTAAATGAATGAAAATTGAACTTTTGAAACACAACACGAAATGTAATATAGTATTCTTGAAAACAAATAGCTGCATAATTTAATTATTTCCCTTCAGCATCATGAAAATCTCAGCTCTTGCCTTTTTCGCCCTTGTCGGAGTTATCGGTGTTGCCCTCGGTGCCGGGTACGGATACGGCGGTTATTCTGGCGGGTACACCTACATGCCAGTATCTGGTTACGGTCAGCAAGGGGCAGGCGGATTAGGAGATGGTTCTTTCTGTAAGTAACTTCAATTGACCAAATTTTAGTTTAAAGTTATTACAATAATGCAATCGCTTATTTGAACAAAACATGAAATTAAATGTTTGTTAGTGTGCTTAAACTTGTTTGTCAGCTAAGTTAGCTTTAAAGTTAAACTATTTTAATTTTCAATTTTGTTACACCCTTAATTATCTTATTTTTAATATTGCTCAATCAAGACATTTGTTTGGGTATTTATTCAATATTTTCAAAATAGGTAAATTTATTACATGTATTTTCAAATGATTATATTTCAGTGATGCTGATCGGATTCTTGTTCCTGATTTTGATCTTGTTCAACAGCAACCTGTTTAACACCACCTCAACAGCTACGACCACACCCATCACCATCCTCCAGGGTTAAATATGGTAAGTCTTTACTTTAATATATAAATATCTTAAAACAACTTCTTTGTTGTTATTAATGCTAACAGTGTTAATTTGTATTTCTAGTAAATCATTAACAACGTGTTAATATAAACATTAAATAATTTTACTTGACTTGTTATAAAATGTTCTCTTAATTGAACAATGTATCAAAATTAAAATTGCAATAATAAAGAGAGTATCAATTTGTTGAAAAACACACAGTGCATTTGCTTATCTCTAACACTTTCATTATTATCTAAACAACAAAAACTTTTATGTAAATATTGATGCTTGTGTCTCTCGAAACTTTAAACAGCCCATTTTGAGAACGATTACAAAACAAAGATTTTATATTATTATGAGAATTTTTCTAATTATTACCAGTGATTGATTTATTTTTATGCATTCTTTCAGATTAAGTAAAAGACCAGCAGCACTTTACGCCGAACATCTATATTTCCACTACCCTTTCTATGGAGATATTCCAGCTGTGATGTGATTGGTCAATTTATAATACTTTCTGTGATATCTAAGTTATTTATCATTAATGTTATATTGATGCCTTTTATGCCAAAACACTGCAATAAAACCTTAAAAGAAAATAATTTATATCGTTTGTTCTGAAATATGTATAATTTACTTCATGGTTCACGTATATACATGTAACACATCACATAAAACATTAGACGATGAGGAACATTCAACAAACACGATTTTTTTTCATTACTGGCGACTGGAGCATTATTCCGTACATAACGTCATTTTTGCTGCATCTATTAAAGTTGTGACTTCAGAGCCAAGAACAGTTGATGGAAAAAGACACTTGTAGGTTTTGTACATTCGTGGGTACCTCGCATTACCTTACTTCTTTGATAGATGCATGGATTCCTATCAATTAACTTATTTGACAATAAATGTATCCATTTTCTAAAAAGAAGTTAACATTATACAAGTTGAATTATTAACAATTTGGTATATCTTTAGTAGTTGTGTACATTCCACCCAAAACTACTCTAGAATGTAGGAAATCTCTCCTAGCAGAATTATCTAGGTGGCTTAGGCACTGAATGCTTAAACATGAGAAATGTCTTATTTAAAGCGACTGAAAGATATGATACATACATGTTCCCGTTAGTTATAAATCTTGAAAGAATATCAGTCCAAAAAATAAATTTATATCTTATGAATCATACATTATGTAGTAATGATGAAATGAAATGTTATTTGAAAGTACAGCGCGGAAGGGACTGTGTGTGTGTTCTTTTACAAAAGTTAAATGTATCCTTTGTGAGCTATATGTACGTGTTTACATAAATCAATCATTATCTGGTCTGTAATTCTTGTAAAACGATAAGAAACTGTTTGGGATTTAATCCCCGTATTTTACTAAAAGCACTTTTTTTCGAAATGTATTCACCACTCTCTCATTCTTTCCTTTAAAATACGCTCAAACTTTGTTCCTTACCTCACGCAAAGATTTTGTCCGGATTTTGTTTCCATCCCCATCCAAAGGCCTTGCTTTAACTTCACCCAAAGACCCTGCCTTTAATTCACCTAAAAACATTGCTTTTACTTCACCCAAAGACCTTGCTTATACTTCACCATAAGATCTTGCCTTTACTCTATTAACGTCACTGAAAGACCTTTCTGGTACATCACCAGACTCTGTTCCTATCATATTTAGGATTATGTTCCTCAACTGTAATCCAAATACATGTTTATGGTGTAAAGTTTTGTATTTCAGCTGAACATCAGATATAATCTTCTTGTTTTTTGGATTATTATGTTACAGCTCGGTCAAAAATCTTTTCTGGATTTGTATTTCAACCTCCCTATCAAAGATCTTGTTTCGATATATACCAGTTTTTACCTCTAACTGAAATATCTAATTCCTGATTCGAATCCCATATTCAGAAGTGTTTAATAAATCAGTTTCGGTTTGTATTTGGTTAATAGCCACTACAGTACTGAATAAAATGTAAAGGACCGTTTAATGGCAACAAATAGATCGTGGGGACATATACACGGGTCATATGACACCAGAACTAGTAGGTCAAAGATGTGAATTATTAATTGGCTAATTTAAGTAATAAGATGTTGCTTTACTATTGACCTAAAATATGTTTACTATTGATGTTTTATTCTATGAATAAGACGTATATGTAATGTATAGTATCATTTAAAGTTTGACATAATGCTAAAGTAGAATTTCCTTATCAAAATTGATTTAGCAACAGCCAGCAAATGCATAAGGGAAACCTTAATTCACTTGCAGAAATATCAGCTCCCGGAATAGCAGGCACGGAACTGTACCATAATTGTTACACATACACGTGAATTTGTATTTCAATAAAGAAAAACACCTTTAAATAGAACTATATGTAAGTACATGAGCACCAATATATCAAGGGTGTTAAGCTGGTTTTACTAATATGTTTATGGAATACCTGAGATCAAATGAACCTGGACACCACTGCAATCGGACAACCAACCTTAAAAATTTCATTTACATGCTTGCTGTTAGACGTACATCTAACATCATCATCACGTCCATCATCTTCAAGACAGTTATCACTTTCACCGTCATCTTTATTAAAATCATGAGATCCTCCACCATCAACACAATCGTCAACACCTTATCAACATCATTATATCATTGCTTATTATTACAACCATCAGTATCATTGTCATCACCATCATCATCATCATAACAGGATTCATTATGTCCATCATCGTCAAAATCATCATCGACTCGATCATCAGCATCATCAAAATCATCATCACACCCATTATCATCACCAAAACACAATAATTATTATCTATATCATTCTCATTATCATCATTAAATCTTCATCATTTTCATCATCATCAAGCTAAAAATTATCAACTATATTATCATCACTTGCATCATCAAAGTCATCATTATCATCGGTCCATCATCAAAATAATCATCATTGAAATATTTATCGTCACCTACACCATCATTATTATCATCGCTAAATGATATGAATACTGATGTCCGTTAAATGGTGTTTTAATCATAAAGAAGGTGGACTCGGTTTCAAACAGTGTTACGGGACTTTGCCCTCAAAACTTAAATTTTTCATTATTACATCGAAATAAATATGTTTAACATGACTTACTAAAATTTGAGTCCCTTGTCTAGAACTGAATGCTTATTTTAAATTTTGAAGTGATCATAATGATAATGATGATGATGGGCTGATGATGTACTGATGATGATTATAAAAATGTTGATGATAATGTACTGATGACAATGATGTTCTTATGATTAAGATGTACTTATAGTGGTTACGATGTTGATAACGATGATGTCCTCATAATGATAATGATTATGTCTCTATGATGACGATGTATAAATTTAAAAATAACGATGATGAAGCACTGCATGATGATGATGATCTTCTTATAAAGATGATAATAATATTCTGGTGATGATGATTATACTTGAAGGTTTCGACGAATAAAGCTTCCGGGGAGCTGTATTGGGCCACATTAACCTGTATTTGGACGAATTATAACTTCTTATCTGGGAAGCCTGACGACTGACAGAATGTGGTCAGGGAAAACTGTGTTTCAATAACTTAAAAAATACCATTGGGGGCTTGCGCCCCTCAAAAAAGGTCGTCAGTGCAGTTTTTAGTTGGACGACATTATACCTTATCTCAGAGGTAATTTGTGAGTACTAAACATATATAACAATGTTTTTTATATTTATATAACATGACAAACACAAGTTATATTTCATAAGTTTATTATTATTTTTATGTTTTTGATATAAAACATATCTGTTGAGTGCAATAATAATTTAGATATCACAGAATACATGACTTTTTGACCAATCAAATTACAGAATGAGTAATTTCTCCATGTACAAGATATAGGATCCAACAAAGGTGTAAATATCTGTAGTTGGCCTTTCTCTAAATCTGAAATAAATAATGAAAAATGTTACTTATTATTTAAATTGAGGATATTTAAATGAGTGTAGATTCAATACTGAAATTACTGAACGAGTGGTATAATATAATATTAATAAGTATTTTATATTAAACATTATTTATCAATATCATTTAATTCAACGAGTTCAATAAATTAAGTAAAAAATCTACACGAATATAATATTCTTTTTATCACACACCTAAAATAGAGAACTGTTTAAATTGAAAATACTCGGGTTTTTTTGTTATTGGGGTTTTGCACGTTTTGTGGCAATGTTTTTATAAGGCAAATGACGTCACGTCAAACTTTTATGGAGTTGTAAAAGCTGCACGGGTGTGTTAAATGTGTTTTGAACTTAAATGAGGACAATTCAGCGCTAAATCTAGATATAAAAAACTAAATGTTAGCGACCAAAGTACAAGGATTTTGGCGATTAGTCTAGCCAATATGTAGTGTTTATCAGAACTGAATAACTTGTCAAATGTATACATTTATTCAAATTTATGTAAGGATTTTCAATTTTGTAACTTTTGGTATTAGATCATTTAATTTAGTTTCGAATTTGACCTTGTTCTAGCTTACAACAATACATGTCACAGGAAACTTTTTCAGTAACAACAAAAAAATACTATTTTAGAAAGTTGTAAGAAATTAATATATTTTCTTTTGTGTGGACAAGTTTAAAAAATAACAACAAAGTATATATTTACCATATTTAACCCTGGAGGATGGTGATGGGTGTGGTCGTAGCTGTTGAGGTGGTGTTAAACAGGTTGCTGTTGAACAAGATTAGGATCAGGAACAAGAATCCGATCAGCATCACTGAAATATAATTGAAAATATTGAATAACTTTCCCAAAATGAATGGCTGAAGTATAGAAGCATTAAAGAGAAGATAAACATTGAAATTTATAGATATAAGATAAAACAACAGCCGGTCGAACCGAAAAGGTTTTGGACGTCTTGTAGTTATGTTCCGGACAAAGTTAAAAGTGTACAAATGAACAATGGGTAATAACTCCAAAATAAGGCAGGGCAAAGTTACAGTTCTTTTTGCACTGCACATTTACCCAATTAGATCTATCTACCTACAAAGTTTCTTGTTGATAACTTTTTATAATTTCAAAGTTATGTACCGGACAAAGTTCACAGTGTAAAATTGAAAAGGGGCAATAACTCCGAAATTAGGCAAGGCAGAGTTAAAGCACATCTACCTAATAAGATATATCGTTCTACAAAGTTTCTTGTTAATATCTCTTACAGTTTTAAAGTTACGCCTCGGACAAAGTTCAAAGTGTAAAATTGAACAAAGGGCATTTACTCCAAAACTAAGCAAAGTAGAGTAATGGTTCTTTTGCTCTGCACATCTACCCAATGAGGTATATCACCCTACAAAGTTTCTTGTTGATATCTCTTATAGTTTCAGAGTTATGTCCTGGACAAAGTTCAAAGTGTAAAAATGAACAAAGGGCAATAACTTCAAAATCAAGCAAGGCAGTATTACGGTTCTTTTGCAATGCACTTCCCTTCAATGAGACTTCGACTCACTTCAACCTACAAAGTTTCTTGAAGATACCTCTTGTTGTTTCAGAGTTATGCCCAGGACAAGAAAGAGGCCGGACGGGCGGACATACAAAGCGGTGACTATATGCTCTCTCTCTGGGAGCATAAAAATCCAGCAAAAACCAATACAAGCAAGACAAACGAATAACAATATTTGACAAACTAACAAATCGATTATTCTAACTTTAAGCGATAGTTATGTACAAGTATATTGAAGAGTTGTTTTGAAATTTAAAAATACTAACATAATGTTATCATTATTTAAAGTTACTTACAGAAAGAACCATCTCCTAATCCGCCGGCCCTTGCTGACCGTAACCAGATACTGGCATGTAGGTGTACCCGCCAGAATAACCGCCGTATCCGTACCCGGCACCGAGGGCAAACACCGATAACTCCGACAAGGGCGAAAAAGGCAAGAGCTGAGATTTTCATGATGCTGAAAAGAAATCAAATATTTATATATCACATAATGAATTATAAAACGATTTTATAAACTCAGCACACAGAAAGGAAGCACCAGTTATCGTGCTTATACACTTTGTTATGTAAAATGTATGTTTTGATTGATCGTGATCGAGCTATATATGTCTTAAAATAAACACAACGTTTCATCATCCAGATAATATTCTAACTTCCAATCATTAAAGATGGGTAACATGAAACTTTTGTCATTAACTTCATACTGCAGAATAGTTTATATATTAAACAATTAAAATATCAAGAGATATTTTATATTATGTCTAGTACATGTTTTAACTATACAAACTAATTAAGATTGTACTTAAATAAGAAGAATGAAATATTTAAAGAAATATTGTAAATGTTTAAGTTTAAACTAACCTTGTAGGTTGACGACCTTCTGAAGAAATGGTGATGGGTAAGCCATGAAATATCAGCATTCATTTAATAATGCGACGCGCAACTCCTTTACAAGTAGTCCAAGCTTCCTCCTGTCGATACAACTCGGGCAGTTCCGGACCTTCGTTCGAAAATCTATCGTTACACGCAACTTTCCATCGGACTTATAATACGTCCCGCACTTCGGAGCTTATTTCGGTAAATAGATAATGGCCATCGGCTGATATCAACGTAACATTTGCTGGGGTAGTTACGCTGCAACATTACGTCCTGCGACCGGCTAACTGTCAATTGATGCATACACAATGTCTAAAATTGGTGTGAAAATTTCAATTTGATTTACAATGTTTGAAATTGCATATCATAATAAATTAACTTAAGCGATGTTGATATTTATCACATATTTTCAATGAAATATAACTATTTCTTTAAGTTAAATAAACAAATGGCCTTTCAACCGGTGTTTTGTCGGGTATTTTTGTTATGTTCTCTTGCTGTATGAAATCACGTGATAAGAATACTTTACACTCGTCATTCCGTAAAGACTTACATCAAACTTTTCCCTGAATTGTTATCAAGAATGCTACAAATCAGATTTTTTTACTCGCTTCAATTAACATAGACCATTTAACTTTTCTGTGTGAAATAACTCCTATAAGATTCTACGTTTCATTTAAAACCGATGTAAAGTTTATACGCTCTATAGTTTATAATTGTAAAAATACAGCTATATTTTACGTGGTTTCAAATTTTATTAGATGCATAACGATTTACTATTCTTAGTTTAAAGTATAGGATGAACATTGAATATCTGACTTTTTCTCAAATCTATCACCAGTAATCCAACTTCATTATCACATTTTTTGGTGGGTCTTGCTGCACTTTGCACTTTGCATATCTATACATCCTTATGATGTATTTAATTTTTGATATAATTTACGATTATATTTTTAAAATTAAGTCTATATCGACTGAGCAGGCTCAGAATGTTGTACTTGCGTTTTATATTAATTTTTCACCCTTAGCCTGCTACAACCTAAAATTATAAGCCTTTGTAACCAGTATACAGACCTACACATCTGTTGATCAGTTTCTCTACAACAGTGTGGAAATCATTGAATCATTTAATGTAAATCTATACAATTTAATATGTATGGTTTATTGCCAAAGCACATGCTACTTCCAATCACTGTATGATTTAAATCATTTTAGAGATTTATGCTGTTTTCAGATTTGAAAAATGATATAAAATCGATCAACATCAAATCATGATTTAACAACTTTTTCAATGAGTAGAATATGTAAGGTGACTTGTCACAAAAATAATTGCTTACAAAATGCGACAAACTTAAAAATTGCTTTGACTCGAAAATATACAGTAACGGAAGATAAACTTCACTTCTTAACAGGGTCAAATATGAAGGCTTTTATTGTTCTAGATCTCAGTTAATCATTGATAACACATATTGGCAAGCAGTAGACATCTTATATATGAAATAAATACGGAATATTTGACACAAAATGCCATTTTTATGAAAAAAATAAAACAAACAATAATTTAAGTGTGCAGGTTTAAAACATTACTATGTTCTAAATAGAAAACCATTGTGATATAAATAAAAAAGAAAGAGTGTTGAACTTTTCTCATATTCAGCTATATACATATTCAATAGAAAACACTAGAAAATATAACTGTTAACAATTTTATCAAATTATGTTTTCAACTTTTCTTGTACTTGTTAGTATTTCATGTAGGAACAGTAACGGAAGTTAAACATTCAGATATTTACTGCCAAACATTTTATATTTTACCTCAAATAACTTGTCGGCAAATTAAGTAAACGTTATGCAGCATGATTAACAAGTTAAATGTTGATGCTGCACATCAAAGACGCCGCAAAATGACGTAAACAGTCACAGGTAATGTACAAAATCAGCAATTGGTCTCTGCAGTTGAATATCCGAGGCAGTAATCATGCCGGGAATCGAACCCGGGCCGCCTGGGTCTACAACCTAATGCATAAATTCGCAAAGTAATACCATGTCAGAAATTCTGAGTACTCAGTAAACAATGTTTGTCTGTTTTGGCAAAGATTGAAAGGTCTGCTCCAAGCAAAATGAATTGGGTAACAAATAAAAATGAAATGATTGGTATACTAAAATAAATTGAAGACAAAAACAAAAAACAAAAACAGGTAGAGAAATAAACAAGTTTTTATTGAACTTTTAAACTTATTTTTGTTGTTATTAAATGATTTGTATGAATGAAATAATAAAGAATGAAATGTTTTGTAATGACATATTACACGTTTGGGAAATATGGTTAATACTAGTATATACAGTAATGTATAGAAATAATGCACGCTAAAATAATCCAAGAATGCGACTACGAAAATAAGATTTGCAAACATGGTTCATAACTTATATTAAAATTTCATAACAACAAAAATACGTTTTTAATACATTAGATCAATTTCGTAGACCCGATCTTATTTTCGCTTTACACGGCCAATTTGAGGTATTTTCGTATGTTTTTTTCGGCTCAAACTGCACTTTTTTTTTTAGATATTTTTTTTTTTAATTCTGAAATTTTGATTTGCTGTAAAATCATTCAAAGAAAGCATAAATATATGATTGACATAATTATTTAAACAGATAAATGCACTATTTCAAATATAAATCTTATTTTCGTAGCTGCGAACTTGTTTTCGTGAAAATAGCTTATTTTCGGTTAGTCTGGTTCCCGGTCGTACGATAACGATAGTGGTAAGGGGCAGGTAATCCAGACTACAATTTATATGTGTGTTTCCTCCACGGTCGTCAAGGCTTTGACCGAGTCTGCCATATTGGAATATTGTATAAGCTGATAGAGACTCATGTCGACGACACATTATATAACTAGCATTTAAGGAGATTTACCGGAATATTTTTATTTATGTCCGGAACCAGGAATATATAACAGACATTTTCCCAATTTTGCAGGGAACCAGCCAAGGAAGTAAAAGTTCAACCAATGCTTTATTTTCTGTATATAAATGGACTAATTAATGAACTTGAATCAAGTGGCCTTGGTCACCAACCGTAGCAGACGATATGGTACTATAGTATCATTTTCAAAGCATGGACTGGACATGATGTTATTTTTTTGTAACAGATATTCCTTAAAGTGGCGTTTCGAGTATAATGCCAATACATGCCGCATAATTGTATTCAATGAAGTAAACTCGGAAAATTTCCAGAAAATATGCACACTTGGTACACAAACGATCGATGAGGTAAACAACTATACTCATCTTGGAATTGACTGCAATAGATTTTTGCAACTTAAAAAATCAAAAGAAGACGCAGCCCTTTCGTACGGTGGCACAAAGGTGACATGTGTGTGTTTTCATTTGTTTGGGTCGTCAGACCAAACAAATAATGGTAGCGAAATTTCAGACTCTAATGCTGTTAATTGCAAATGCCGAAAGTAGTCCGCTTTTTTGAAGCGGTTACTTCCCTTTATATGTAACACTAAGGAGAGATCACTGTGTAAATATGGTCACATAACAGGCGCATTAATTTTCAAGCAAAATAATTCCCGAATCGTCGAAGATTTCTTATATTGTTTTATTCTTTATAGATATACATGCTTATAGTAAGCGCCATTATTATTTACACAAGTGTTAAACAACAGTTAGCGTCGTTACAAACCCTAATTTAGAATAATATGGTTTGCTTCAGACCGTTGACATATAAATTCACCGTGGCCGAGGGGTTTGCGCGCTCGGTTAGGCAGCGAGAGGTCTGGAGTTCAAATCCCAGTTAAGGCAACTCATTTTTTTTTCAAATTGTTTAAGTCAAATAAACATTGGATTGAATATCAGTGTTGCAATTAGTCTTATAGCCAATCTACTACAATTAAAACGCTGGAAAGCATTGGTGGCACTATACAAAAACAAATTGGTTTATAATCTCACAACGTTCACCTTTCTGACATTTTGAGACCCAAACAAATTCAGCGACTTCTGTGCTTTGATTATTTATCTCGTGGCCACGAGATACTATGTGACTGTTTTTATCGGAGATAATACATGTATAATCTTAAAAAAATAAAGCGATATACTTTTTTAACATTTGGAACGGAAACGTAGGAATGCTTCGCTGCGTGGGACAAAGCAGAAAGATTACATAAATTGTAGAATATTAAACAATTTCATATAGATGTTAAGATAATATGGGATGATATTTTGAATATACCAATAGTACTATCATTATAATTCACATGAACACAATATAAAACAAGAACGTATATCAGATAATGACAATTTTATTTGTTTTTATAGAATGGAATGATGGATTTCATGATAATATATACAAGGGTTATCACATAAATAACGTGTACACTCGGGTCAGTCAACATACAACATGAATAATACAACACATAAAGAAATGAGGAACATTGATGGAACATTGAAGGTCTAACTGGCTCAGGGATGGCTCTGTTCAAATGGCAACTACAAGTAAATCTGAAATAAGAGTTTGACATGTTAAAAAAACAATTGAACATTGAAGGGAAAATATCACATTTAATAATCATATAAAAAGATCATTATGATGTCATGCAATCCAAAAAATAGAGATTTAGATCTACTTATTAGACCTATCTTTATCTCTTTAACATATTAACTGTTAACTGATTATTGATTTGAGTTAAATGTCGAATCATTTACTTATTTCATTTTCAATCGAACATTTTTAAAAAGAAGCCTGAGAATCTACAGTAATAAAAACATAACAGTAAACACGAGAATCATCATATAATATGAACATTAATGTCAGCATATTACACCAAATGTAGAAAGTGTTTGATAAACACGTGTAATATTTAATATGTGAATAAAGTCGATATTTTTAGCAATCGCATCTTCTCGGGCACTTTCCGTCAAACATCGGATAAGACTTATTAATATTGATAATAGCCGAGATGTTCCGATTGCATTTTAAGCGGGTAGGGATAGTAACTTGATGTGAAAGCTGTGGTCTTACCATATTTAACCCTGGAGGATGGTGATGGGTGTGGTCGTAGCTGTTGAGGTGGTGTTGAACAGGTTACCGCTGAACAAGATCAAGATCAGGAACAAGAATCCGATCAGCATCACTGAAATATAATTATTTGAAAATAATAATTTTACCTATGTTGTTAAAGATATATAGAGGATATTTGTTTGTTTTGCATGTAAGATTGAAATATTATTTCACTGAGTGAACACCAGATGCAATATTTTCACGAGTGGCGTAGCCACGAGTGAAAATATAATAGCTGGTGTTCACGAATGAAATATATTTCAATCTTATATGTAAAAAAAATAAATTTTCTTTTTATTTCATTCTTTTTAAGTGATTTTAAGTACTTTTTTACTTATTTTGCCGCGTAACGTCGCGCATTCTCCCATGTGACGTCATCACATCATGACGTCACATTATCAATTTTGAAAAATAGGTCTGTTACATTTCTCTAATTTTGTTACATTTTTAACATTATGTATGATGACATCGACTTTCTTTTCCTAAAGAAGCAACATTTACGCATGACGGCATATATTTCTGCCTGTTATTCCATTCAGTTATGATTTTCTTTTCATCCGCATTCAGATATAGTCCGGCTACAGTGAAAATTATATTTTATAAATTTCACTAGTGGTTTATCAGAATATAATCATCTGATATATTACAATAAAACACTGGAAAGCATGAAATAAACTATGCTCATCTTTAGGTCTTAGAAATGTATTGAAATCCATGGAATTGTGTGTAGAGTTCAAAACATAACATATTTACTTTAAATGAAGTCGAAACATGTTTATTTTATATATAGAAAGAGACTGTGTAGCAATTATTTATATTTTGAAAACTTAAATTTGAGCATAGTATATCTTTAAAGAAACTCATAAAATACAATACTTGAAGATGGAAAATAATTCAAAAGGAGAACTTCAGCGTATTTTACTAAAATATAAAAATACACAATGATGATTAATATGTGTATTTATTGATATGCCAATTGCTATGAATATTCCGATACTTTCATGTACCGTTTTTTTTCTTTTTCAGTATTATTTTTCATGTTAATTTCTACTTACAGAAGCTACCATCTCCGGATCCTAGTCCGCCTTGTTGTCCGTAGCTGTATGCTGGCACGTATGTGTAACCCCCGTATCCGTACCCGGCACCGAGGGCCACACCGATTGCTCCGAGAAGGGCGAAAAGTGCAAGAGCTGTAACTTTCATGTTGCTAAAAAAGAAAAATGAGGCATTATATATAATTTCTTTCAGATTGTAAACGTTTAATTTAAAAATGAAATTACTTCTTTCTTTATAAGATGTTTCATCCTAGTTGCTTTGAATTTTGTTTGTGGAAAGGAAAAAAACGCGTAGAATAGACGCAAGTAATAAACTTACAACAATAAGCCCAACTCTTAAAGTCAGTTAATAAAAGACACTGCAAAAGATTAAATATATTTATAAAAAAAGCACAGGCACACAAAAATAAAATTAATCAGAATATTTAATATATGCGGTTTAAAAGAATGTCTTACCTGGTTGACTGACGACTACTTGGGAAATAGTAATGTATGAAAGATCGGGTTCATTTTTATATCGAAACTGTTATGCGCTTTTCCTGGTTTGTGCAGACGTCTTCCGCGTTCACGGAGTACATTCGGAACAGTTCGTTTATTTCCGTTTTTGCACGTATTTAGTCATGCGAACTTGCGATTGGATATAAATTTCGTGAATCGTTGTCGTAAACTGTATGGCTCATGGCTGTCTCGAACCTGAAATATGTTATGTAAGTTGGTCGGACAGTTGCTGTCGCCACTGGCATATAATATGTATTTCTTTAATTTCAAAATATTGACAATTTAAGTTCATTTGTTTAACTTACTTAAAAACTGTCATAACTTTCTGTTATGTCTTTATGGCCACTTTAATGGCAGGCATAGTATTTTTACATACATTGAATATTGCATTTCAATGTGATGCCGTTGTATAATGGGGTCGTTTTGCACATGTGTTTTAAATTAGGCAAAAGTGGCCACCCTCATCAAACTGTACAGAAGTGTTTGCATAAACACCGTGTGCGTGTTATAAGTTGAAAGATTACATATGTGGGCTCCAGTCTCACTGAGTGTTTCAAGTAAAACATTAAAACATAAAACAACATTCAGTCATAAACTTACCGACAACAGCACACGGCCATACTTTATCTACCGCGTACTCCACCGCTGCTGCGATGGGCCCATTACTTCTGCGAAAGCTATGGCCAGTGTTAGAGTGCAAATGTTTTGTTTTGGGGTGATAATAAAAAGAAAAGAAGAATCCTTAAAGAACGTTCAAATTAGAATAGAAAAGACAGTTTGGCAATGTGATACATTATATAGAGGATATCTGTTTAGTGTAAGATCGGAATATATTTCACCGAGTGGGCACCAAAAGGTATATTTCACGAGTGGCGCAGCCACGAGTAAAATATGAACTTTTGGTGTTCACAAGGTGAAATATATATTTCGATCTTACACTAAACTAAACAAATTTTCTTTTTGTTACATGCAAAGACATTAAACCTAATACTGAATGAAAAGCGCGCCAAATAATAATACAACGTGACGTCAATTACGACGTCACGTCATAAAGTTGGTACAGTACTGTGTACGCTGGTATTTCACTGAAACAACGTGAGGGGCTTAAATTCAAAACAGTGAAATTATCAAAGTAGTAATTTCACTGTTTCAAACGTGAAATTACCAATTTTATATCACTGATATATTTCTATAAACCACCGAAAAGCATGTGATAAAGTGCCATTCTATGAAACGCGGCGTATAGAGCCTAGGTTAAATAATGTGTGTGCCCCTTCACGAAAAATAAATGGGTAAAAGTAACTACAAATAGCCGCACAAATAACGTACATGACACGCGAATATGGTAATTTTCATGCCATAAGATGAAAATTAATCTTTTATAGAAAAAACTTGAATTTTCTGTTTATTATATACATTTTTCTCTTTTTTGATATTAAAATTTGAAAGACTTTCCCTTAAATTTTGTGTACTGGCAGAATTTAAAAGAAAGTAGTCCAGCAAGACACCAGTGAAAATACGGAAAATATGTTTCACTGCAGTGAAAGATAAATTTTTACAGTGAAAATACGGAAAATACGCAGTTTATTTCATCAATATTTCTCAATATTTCATTTATAAGTATATAATAAATATTGTTTAAAGTTTCTTTTGAGACAACAACTGATAACATGTAAATAAAATATATATAAACGTTCGATTTCTAAACCAGATTATTTCAGGATAATACTATAAAATATAATACAGAAAATATCATAATCCTCATGGGAATGTGCTGCATTGAAAAAATGGCGTTTACTTTCCTGGTTTTGAGTTTGTGAACATTTGATGTGTTTTCTTTTTTATTTTATATGATCACAAGCTGCTATGTTTACATATTTTTATTGAAATATATAAACGGGGTAAACCCCACATGTATCTCAAAATTGAGCATAATTCAGATGTGCAGTACAGCACCATATGTGAAAGAGAAATAGGTCAAACTGGGTAAGTTTTCAACTTTTTAAACATTTATGTCGACAATGTTAAATAATATTTTGGACAATAATGTGGACAATGTTAAATATCGTTTTGGGCAATGCTTTCAACAATGTTAAGTAGCATTTTGGACAATGATGTCGGCAATCTTAAATATCAATTTGGGGAATGATGTCGATATTATTTAATTTTACCTATAAAATATATGGTGCTTTATTTAATTTTACCCATGAAATATGGTGCTTTATTTAATTTTACCCATAAAATATGGTGCTATATCAGTCAAATATATTTCATACTTTTTAAATATAAATATGAATGTGGGCGGAGTCAAAATTCATTTTTATTTTAAGGGACTTCTTTCGCAATTTTGTTTAAAAATCTGATAAATAAAAAACATTTTTTTTTGTTGAATTTTGTTTTAAATTTTTTTTCTAGAATGATAGAAAAAGGTCTAACTAAGAAAATAAATCCGAACACCAACATCTTTAATTCTGTCATTAACGCTGTACAGACGTTTAAAGTGTTGTTTACGTGACGTCACAGTGTAGCGCCAAGCATCGCGTGCAAAACATGATGCATCTATAAATAATAAATATATTACTGCGCGCTGTACAGTTGCAGTTGCGTGGCAAGCAAGATAATTCGTAACAATCTTTCTTTATAATGAAATTAAATAAAAAAAGTTATTTTTTCGTTTTTCGTGAAAAATGGTATATATATTCACTCAACATGATAAAATGCCACATATTTTCACTCGCCGTCCCGGCTCGTGAAATATGTGCCATTTTATCATGTTTTGTGAAAATATATTCCATATTTCACGAAAAACGAAAACATATCCTCTAATTATGGTTGATATCATTTTGGATAATGATGTCGCGTATGTTAAATATAATTTTGAATAGTGGTGTCGACAATGTTAAATATAATTTAATCCAATGATGTCGACAATGTTAAATATCATTTTGTCCTATGATGTCGACAATGTTCAATATATTTTGGGCAATGTTGTCGGCAATGTTAAATATATTTTTGATCTATGATGTCAACAATTTTAAATATCATTCTGGGCAATGTTGTCGACAATGTTAAATATCATTCTGGGCAATGATGTCGACAATGTTAAATATCATTTTGAACTATGATTTCAGCAATGTTAAATATTATTTTGGGCAATACTGTCGACAATATAAAATATAATTTTCGGCAATGATGTCGGCAATGTAAATATCATTTTCGCCAATGATGACGACAGTTATGTTAAATATCATTTTGGACAATGATGTCGCAATGTTAAATATCATTTTTGGCGAATGGTGATGATAATGTTAAATATCATTTTGAACAATGATGACGACAATGTTTAATAACTGTTTTGCCAATGATGACAACAATTATGTTAAATATTATTTTGGACAATGATGTCGGCAATGTTAAATGTCATTTTTGCCAATGATGTCGGCAATTATGCTAAATATCATTTTGGACAATCATGTCTGCAATGTTAAATATCATTTTTGGCGAATGGTGACGGCAATGTTAAATATCAGTTTCGATAATTATGTTGAATATCATTTTGGACAATAATGTCGGCAGTGTTAAATATCATTTTCGTCATCATTGGCAACGACAATGTGAAATATCATTTTGAACAATCATGTCGGCAATGTTAAATTTTGAACAATGATGTCGGCAATGTTAAATATCAGTTTTGCCAATGATTACGAAAATGTTTAATATCATTTTGCCAATGATTACGAAAATGTTTAATATCATTTTTGGCGAATGTTGACGACAATGTGAAAGATCATTTTTGACAATGATGTCGGCAATGTTGAATATCATTTTGAACAATGATGACGACAATGTTAAATATCAGTTTTGCCAATGATGACGACAATAATGTTTCATATCATTTGGACTATGATGTCGCCAATGTTGGATATCTAAATATCATTTTGGCGAATGTTGACGTCAATGTTAAAGATCATTTTAGCCAATGATGTAGACAATGTTATTTTGTCCGGTTGGTTCGGAGCATAGCCATGCAGATTATATTTATTAAGTAAACCAGTACAATTTTACAATTTAACTACGCTGTTACATAAGATACTTGTATGGACGTAAAAGAAATACAGTAAAAGAAATACAAACACATATTATCTAGTTATATTATATATATTAAACTAGATTTTTAAAAATTTCTTCATTGATTCTTAAAAAAAACCACTTTGAGTGGGAAAAAAATAACAAATAAAAAAACCCATATTTTAAATGGGAAAAAACAACAACAAATAAAAAACCCATTTGAAATGGAAAACAATGATTTCAAATGGGAAAAACAAAGAAGATGCTTGTTCAGTCCCTTTCCAAATCTAGTTTCTTGATCTGAAAAAAAAATGTTTGTGTTAAGAAATTTAATTATAATTTTACAGTACATATATAATAGTATCGAGAATACTAGTCTCCCTATTAGTATAATACACTGCTCCATGTTACAGTTAAACAACTCCATGTTACAGTCGTTTGACTCCGTGTTATGTATTTACGAGCTTTTTAATTTTTTTTTTATACATTTCTAACAACGTAAAACATTGATATAAACGCAAGTTCAAAAAGAATGAATGTATATTTTTGTACAATGTCTTTAAATTTAAATGATTAAACGACAAAAATCTTTTTCAACTCGAGGCAAGGATAGCCCGAAAGGATTAGAAAATTTCCATATATCACAAGGTTTTCAAATGAAACAAACCTTTCTCTTAATGTCTTGTTTGTTGATTCTGCTATTTATATATTCAGCTTTCTCAATCCATTCTTTTTCACATGGTATGTTCTGAAATACATGTATATAAAAGTTACAAATTTAATAGGATTAAAGTTTTGTCCCTTTCTAAATGAAATTGTTCTGTAGATATTTAGATATTTAAATTCATGTATCTTACATTCTTATATGCATATGATTACTTATTTTTATGGAATTTGCATTTCATATTATTTCATTTGTGTTGGAATAAGCAAATGTGACAAAATATGACAAAAACACTGCATTAAATGTGAATGAATTTATTGATGTATATATGGAATATTTTCTGCACGTATGAAGCGCATGCGCAAATCAAAACAAGCGTCTCTCGAATAATAATAATAATAGGTAGAAATGTTCTTACGGATGCGTTTTTGAACTTGTATGTACGACATGTTTGTTTGTAAACTTTGGCGGCAATTCTGTTTATTTTTGTATCACTATCAAAAGTGAAAAGAGATTATGTTATCATTTTTGTCAACAATGAATTTCCTTAATTTGACAGCAATTACAGCAACTTCTCAAAGATTCTCAAAATCTAGACATTTTCTTAACGAAATAATTTAAAATTATAAATATTAAAATTAATATTGATAAATTAAGATACATTTAACATGAACTTTTACTAAAGTTAGAATTTACACACAAAAAAGAAGAAAAACCCAGAGTAAAATCAATCAATCAATCAATCAATCAACCAAACCAAACAAATCAATCAATAAATCAATTTATCAATCATCAATTAAATCAAATCTAAGGTCTGTGATTTTCTTGCCTGAAAGGTTTTACTTTATTGCAAAATATTCCAACTAAATGAGAAAAGTTTCCGAGTAAATTTTATATTATTTTTATAATTAATAACTTCAGGGACCTCAGTTTCTGATTGTTCTTGTACATTAATGTTCGAATGGTGTCATAAAGTATCCCAACAACATCACGTTCAAGTTCAAAAGACATCTGTTAACAAAAAAGATGTATAAAGGTTTATTACAGTTTGCTTAAAATTCAGCAAAATTTAAAACAAGTACATTTAATGGTACTTTTTTTCTGATCTATATTAAAGATAAAATGACCAAATATGCCAGACCTGATCATATAGCATCGTCCACGTGTTCACGAAAAGTATTAAAAGTATCAATGTCAAGATCAGGGTAAAATACTTATGTTAGTCTATGCTTATAAGTTGACAATCGCACCTATTCGACCATATTTATTGGTAATAGGCGAAATGTTCCGAATGGACATTATATAAGATATAAAAGGACCTGTTTGTCCAACAATGTAATTTCTACGTAATGCTCTTAACCACAATAATATGAAGTGACAAACCTTTTGAATTTTCTCTCGGAAACCTATCTCATCTAAGAACTTTTTCTCAAAAGCAATATGGTCTTTCTCGTGTGTGACCATCCATTTGTTATGTACTTATTCCATATCCTGTAAAGAAAGTCGTAAACTCATATATAATAAATCATTTAATTTATAAATAAATACCATATCTCATTCAGTAAATACGTGTCAAAGAATTTGTAAGATAAAAAAATGATATTTTCAGTTAAAAATATGGCCCAATATCGGCTATAAAATCATCAAAAAATTACATATAATACGTACCTTAATTGCTGCCTCTCTGACTTTAGCCTCGTTTTGGTTGTAACTTAATGAAGATCTTTGTGTCTCTAGAATCAACTCATACTTTTGCAACTTTGCTTTTGACTTCCAACAATTCTGTAAATCAGTAATATTTTATAGAAAAATTGCGAAGTGAACAAAGAGTAATTTTCCATTGCAAACGGCACTAACATTCCACTTAAACTACGAAAAAGAGGCCAAATTATTCTAAAATAGCCCGTTCGCACGCGATAAAAATGTGATAAATACGGCTATATTAGTTAATCATTAATCGCACATAACATGTAAATTGTTACTTGATTCCTTTTTACTTTTCTTAAAATGTGTGTTTAATTTTGTTTTAAATATTTTAGCTCATCTGGAGGCATGCAGCTTAAAGGCAATACTTACAATTCTAGCTTCTCTCAATGCAAGCAGGGCTGTTTCGTGTTTCTTAATCAATTGTACTAGAGTTCTCTTGCGTTCTTTCAAAACTCTGTGCGTCTCAGAGGAAAATCTATATTGGCAGAAAAAAACAAGGTTTACTTTTTTTACCTTTATCAATTCAAATATTTTGAATGAAGATTCATGATGATAAGGTATATATATGTATTCTTTGAAAGTTACTTATGTTATAATTTCGTTGTTACTATAAAGTCAACAGGACTGAAATTAATTAAAGTCCTATTATGCCCCATAAATGCATTAATTTCTATTTTTCAAAAATTTTATTTTTCATGTCCTGTTTTAGTTTGTAAAAGATTATTGATTGGCCAATCACCTGACAGGATAGTTACAGTGATTAAGTATTTTGTATGGATGTCAAAACACTATTTTTTTTTACATTTTGCTACTTTCATGAAAAATAATTTCACATTCAGTGCTATTTCTTTCAGTTGATAACCATATAACATGCTCTTAAAAGATTATTTAAATAATTGCCCTTTCTAAAGAAGGAAAAGTTTATTCATTTCTGAGGCATAATGTGCATTTAAGGTCAACAATTTCGAATCCCCCTTGACCTTTAAAAAAAATTAATTTTATATAATTCAGTCCCAAGCGAAAAATGGAAAAATTGTATTTTCCAGGGGCAAGTTTTAAAATTTTCTTTTCCCCCAATTTTTTGGCGAGCACAATCAAGTTCATTTCCCCAATTACTGTATCATTTATTGTAAGCTTATATGATAGAACTTGTATCAGTTTTTGCGAGAACATGAAATAGACGCATTTACCCATTGTGATAATATTGTTTTAGAAACCACTCAAATAGACAGCAAAATCCTTGATAAAGAGGGGTTTAACCCCTCGAAACGTTGGAGATTGACAAACTAAGTGAAATAGTTAGATAGATAATATTATTATAAGACATATAAAATCTTACAGAGTATCAAAATCTTCATCGGTACTGATGATATCATAATCTTTTCTAGAATGATTTAGAACTGAGTTTCTCAAAGTTCTCAGGAAAGTGGTAAATCTGTTTTCTAGATAGAGACAGATAGAAAGAAAAAGATAGAAGTACTAGAAATACTCGTATATAAAAAGAAGGCGTAAGTGAAAGCTTAACACTCCGTCACAAAATATTTACTTCTAAAGGTTGTAGGTTCGATTCCCAACATAGTGGCGATTCTGGACAAGAAGGAAAGTAAAAGAAAAATGGGGAAGTCATCTGACAAGATCTAAATGATAAGACATAACTTAACGAACTTGAACTAAATTAAATACATGAATGTTGCATATTCTATGCACTTGAAAATTTTCGAAAATCACAAACCTCGCTTAACTTTCACTGCCTGAAAAATCGGAACTGTACTTGGAACGAAACCGGTTAATGCAGAAAAACTGTCAAGACAGGAAAACCTGAAATAAATAAATAAATAAATAAATAAATAAAATAAATAAATAAATAAATAAATAAATGGATAAATGGATGGATAGATGGATGGATGGATGGATGGATGAATGAATGAATGAATGAATGAATGAATTATTGAATGAATGAATGAATGAATGAATGAATGAATGAATGAATGAATAATGAATTAATTGGTCGATAGACATTTTAATAAATGAACAAAATGAATAAATGAAATGTAAGAACAAATGAAAAACTTATTAACAAATAAAAAAATAATCGTAACTCGATAATATAATTCAATTATAGGTATCTTTTAAAACAGATCTCAATGCGTTAAAGTATTTTGCTTCTTATTTTACATACCTATAATGAAATAATTGAAATTTCACTTACATCCCTTCATCTTGTGTCAGGATAGATAATTTTGGTATAAAAACTTCCTCCATAACTGATAAAAATCGTTAAATATCGCTGTCAACTGCTAAGTGAGTAATCTCTCTTGCTAATGCTTTGACAATAATGACAACGTCGCTTAGAAACGGCGTCAACGTCATGCGTAAATCACGTCGTCAAATCTCGTTTTACGAGATTTAGAAAATAGCATCGTTATTCACACCGTATTACCGACGCTGGTGACAGATGCTGCAGTGATTCACGATAAAAGCGGTTCCAGTGGAATCGCGAGTATATATATGATGTTAAGTACGTGAGTGCAAATGTTTTGTCTTGGGGTTATAAAATAGAGAATAGAAGATTCCCTAAAGAACGTTCAAATTCGATTAGAAAAGACAATTCAATGTGATACGTTATAGTGTCATTCTATGAAACGTGGCGTATAGAACATAGGTTAAATAATGTGTGTGCCCTGAACGAAAAATAAATGGGTGAAAGTAACTACAAATGTAATCGGAATATTGTATGGGGATCAAAAAAAATAAAAAGCCTGCATATCACAGAAACGCTGTCAATAGACAGTAACACCGACAATGTGCTCGTGTCTTTCTAGCTTTATTGGCGAAGGAAGGCATCAGGTGCCCCTCATTGTATTATTTCAGGCACAAGCAATTCGACTCCTCATGGTATAAGAAAATATTCACAAATACATCGGCGTTATATTGCGTGCGGTAAAAACCTTTTTTACTTGACACGATAATGAGGCTGTAATCACGTGCAAATATTGTGCTTGAATCCGCAACGGAACTATATAAGTTTCCTTAAGTTCTAATCCCTTTCAGTAATATGTAACTATTATACATATGAAATGTACACTGTATGTTTAAACTAAAGTAATAGTTAACAGGCTGGAGAAAATAGTGTTTTAACGAAAACTTATACAGTTTACTCGCATATACAGAAAGAACAAAATGTTATATTATAAGTTATAAAGATTTTTGGCAGGTTATATGGCCCTATATAAACGGATATTTGTAAATATAACCCGAGCCGCTAGGTCACACAAGTCCACATTAAGAACGTAAACAAGGGCATAACAAGGAAAGTGAATGGCCAACGGCAAATCTTTTTATTAATTTACAATGGAGATATAAGATAAACTGAGACATTATGCGTTATATACCGTCCTCTAATAAGTACGTGTTCGCTGACGTCCTAATCCCGAAATGACCTCGTAAGCACGTATGAAGGCGCAGTTTTCGTGTCCCAGTCCAGGTGAAGGATGTGAAACTCACATATAATATTCCCCTCAGGTACTCTTAGAGGATCGCCCTGAATTCTATGAACGACCATTTCTGGTCTTTAAGAATTGCCAAAACTTATATCGTGATGGCCAGTAAATTTTTGCTATGATGTCCAAGTCATGAAGACAAATGAAATAGGAACTGTCTCTCCACTGGAAACATTAGCAAGCTAGTTTAAACGTCCAAGATATGTCACTGGAAACATAGCAAGCTATGTTTAAACGTCCAGATATTCTTCCGAATTATGATGGATCCTGTTGGATCTAACAGTTGCATAAATAAAAACGTTAATATAGAATGTTTGTCCACTCTATCTAGAAATCAATACATTTACAATATACAGTATATATTCACAATCTGAACAATATCAAATACCACCATTTTATTACATGCTTTTCGGTGGTTTATAGAAATATATAAAGTGATTAAAACTAAAAATTTCACTTTTTGAAACAGTAAAATTTACCAATTTTTGAAAATTTTCACTGTTTTTAAATTTTAACCCCTTCCGTTTTCAGTAAAATCCCCACTACACAGTATTTGGGAAAAAAAATTTAATGACGTGACGTCGAAAATGACGTCACGTTGTATTATTTTTTGGGCGTTTTTCATTCAGATAGGTTTATGCCCTTTTTAAAACGTTTTTTTGCATGTAATAAAAAAAAAAATTTTTTTAGTTTAGTGTAAGATCGAAAAAAAATTTCCCCCTTGTGAAAACCAAAAGTTCATATTTCACTCGTGGGTGCGCCCCTCGTGAATTTTTACCTTTTTTGCTCACTCGGTGAAAATAAAATTCCATCTTACACCCGAACTAAACAAAAAATCCTCTATTTTAATTACTTAAAATAAGTATATTTTGATTCTTAAAAAAAATTAGTAGGGAAAAATAATATACCGTAAAAATTTCTACAGAATTTTTTTCTTTTTTGTTTTTTTAGACAAAAAGTACCGCCTCCCTTTGGGGAGGGTTGGAGTTTAAAGATTCTAACCAGTTACCCCTCGGTGTGGGTTCGATTCCCCCGGGGGACCCTTTTGGGATTTAGCACGGAGGGAAAGGGAGTCTAGTACTGGTGAAAAATCCCAAGGAAAGAAAGAAAGGGTTTGGAAACTGGGCCCCCCTTTTATACTGAAATACTGTTTAAAAAAAAAGGCCCTAAAATGAAAAAAACAAACAAACAAAAAAAACTAGACAATATGTCTGAAAAAAAAGGAGTTATTTATCTTTCGCTAGTATTTTCAAAAAAACCCAAAATTGTTCATACAAAGTTTGTTTTTTACAATTTTTTCTGAAACCCCCTATAAAGTCTTAAAAAATTTTTAAACTTCTGGGGAAATAGAAAATTTAAATAAGCGAAAAAAAGTTATTTAGGTAAAAGCGATGTACGTGAATTGTTTCTTTGCCCGGGGGACGCCGGGAAAAATTTATTTTTTTTTATAAAATGGTTCTGAAATGTTTCACAAATTTAACGTCATTAATTTGGCGAGTATCAGCAATTTTTAAAATTTACATTTTTGGGGGGGAAATTTTTATTTTTTTTTATACAAAAATTTTTTAAGTTTGATTGCTTTAGAAAAAGACGTCTCAAATTTCCCGTCCCTGAAAACACAGAGCTATAAGCTTCTTTAATATAAGTCTTGTTAAAGGGAGTAGGGAAGCAAGTTGAAAAAATTTTCTTCCCAAAGGAAAACAAGGGGGTACCCAAAGGGGTAGCAATTTTTTCAATACCTTTTGAAAATAAAAATTTATAAAAATGGGCTTTTTTAAAATTTAATAGAAATTTTGTCATTGTTCTCACTAAATTTTAAATTTATTAGACATAAAAGAAGTTCATTTTTAGCCCTTTTCATGGCATGGATAGTTTAAAATTTTCCCACAAACTCATCTCTAGAAATTTCTCCATATACAGAAACTTTGAGTAGGTAACCAAATTTTTAAAACCTATCTTAGTCCAAATATCACCTTTCCCCTGGAAAAATTTAGGGAAATTTTTTGGCCTCAACTGTGAATTTGGAAACATTTTCTTCAAAGTCGGGGGGATTGCTAGTAAAATTTTAAAATTTGTATTTGTAAAAATAAAGCTCCCTAGTAAAGAAAAAGGGGCACTCGTATGGATGTGACCTGGCTCTAAAAACTAGGGGCCTTTTTTTGGGGTTTCTTTAGCCTTTTATTTTTTAAACCCTTTTATATTTAAGGCCCTACATAAACTCTTACGGTGGATTAAATATGTGTTTCCCTTACAATTTAACATAAATAAAAAAACCCTTTAAAAAGTAGGGTAGAATCCTTGCCCCAAGGGTTATATTTTTTTTAACCTTTAAAAGGGCAGGGGGGGGGAACCCCCAAAAAAAGGGGTTTTATCCCTTTTAAAACCAATTTTTTGGGCATTATAGTTTCTAATAAATTTTCCTAATATAAGAAAAAAATAATTAAATAAAAAATTTCCATTTTCCAGAATTTCCCACCGGGAAATTTGCTACAGCAAATATTTTTTTTTGGTTTGGGTTTCACTTACGCCAACACAATAAAGGACATAGGGGAATTTTTTAACCCTTTACGGGTTCCTTTATTTCAGGCCACTTCTTTTTTTTTTAGTTTTTTTTTAATTTTTTAGGATGTGTGTATAAATATTATTGGCAATGCGTTTATGTATTTAAAAATTCAATTTAATTTACAAACAAATTTTTGCATTAAATGGCTCATGTAATTATGTTTTGTTTTTTGTATTGTATGTATATGTGTGTTATGTATGGTTTATATGTAAGAAAATAGATCTATAAGTTAGTGATTCAAAGATCAATTTTGATATGAAAATGTTCATTATGTAACTACTTAAGAAAATTTCGGCTGGTATTTACATGTACTTTATCAATCAAAATTGATCTTCTCCAAACTTTTTTCGTGATTGTTGATATTATGTATATATGTTTATGGAATAAAATAAAATGTCTACTGTCTACTTCTTTTGATTGTTTTCTATTATTTATATATTCAATTAATTTGCAAACTAAGTTTATTGTTCTTATTTTCTAACAAGATCATGTTCACAAATTATAATTTTATTTCAGGAAACAATTGTCAAATTGTACTAAGTTACAATATGCATTCAAAATCAAGATCTAATTAAATCAGTTACGAAGAAAATACATTGACTATTATGTCACAAATAACTTGATTATATTCGCCGATAAAAGGCGTTCAACCTGTGTAATAATTCTGTATCATATAAGAAAAAAAATCACATTTTCCGGCGTTACCGCGAAGCACAATTCACGTACATCGGCGTTACCTAAAAAAACGGCTTGAATCACATTTTATCAATATGTTTTCAATTTTCTATATCACAAGAAGTTAGGTTTATGTCACTTGCCTACCGGAAATCGAATTTTTGCGGAATAATATGCATTGTTGTACTTAAGCCGTCAAAAAGACAAAATCTCCCTAAAAACGGTGGTCAAGCCATCATTTTTACGGATGACCTTGAAAAGTAAACAATTTCGTGGAAATAATCTTGATGAGGGATAAAGAGTTATGTCTTCGCAGCCGTATGCGGCTATTGATTTTTTTCAGTTCGGTTGAATAAAAAATATATTGGCCAGTTTTCTTACCGCGTTGGATATCCTGTCAGGTATCCGCCATTTATTGCACAATTCTGCGTTACTTATTGCACGAATCGTGCGTTATTTTCACATTCCGGCGTTACTGGATATACGCGGCGAAAATGATATTCCAGAAATTTCAACTTGAAATCGTTTAAATTAACTTCTTTTCTTTGGCATAAGTACTGAATACACTCTTAATAGTTCATACTACATGTAATAAAATGCGAACACTCATTCGAAAGTCGAAAATTTTGACAAAATTCAACTTCTGACAGAAAATTTAATGGGGCCATCTCTATCGCTAGATATCTGTTTTTCAACATTTATTTTCTGAAATACTGCCAGTTCCTGTATATGATGCACTTAAACATGTATATGGGACCAAAATAATTCAAACCTAAATGGTATTCAGTATTATTTTATTTAGGACATCTCAAGGTAACACCCTCCTAATCTCACAAATTCTCAACTTACCTTAGTTTACTCGAAACTGACTGTATCACGGGGATGGAACCATATGTGAATCTCAAAATTGAGCCTCGGTAAAACATATATGTGAATTTCCGCTGCTCCAGATGTGCGCTTTAAATAACTCGATATGTGAAGGAGAAAATAGTTAAATCACAGAGTAAGTTTTCAATATTTTAAACATATAAAATTCAAAGCATTTTTAAGAAAATCGAAATGTGATACTACCCTCCTGACTTTCCTCTATATTTGCCTATTTTTGATTTTCATGCAGTCTTCATCGAATATTTCTCCGTCGGGGGTTTCCCTTGGGCCCAAAAAAATTCAATACGTATTAAAAAATTCCAAACAAAAAGTCTACTAAACGATGCTTAAATACCAAAAATATCTCTGTAAAGCTATTGTTTCATATAAAACCCTTTTCCCCAAATTATTTTAAAATTTGTATAAAAAAACGCACTTCAAATTCCGAATTGTATTTAATAATTTTCATTTACAGTACAATTTTTGTTAGATTGCAGCAGAGAATTCAAGTAAACTTCTTCATAAAAACTGATAAATACTGTTTTCAATTAATTCCAAAAATTATAGCGCCGATACAAGCGCTGGTTACAAGCGAACCCTTAGACACAAGCAATGATGAAGAATAACGAATAAAAAACTGCCACAAAATAATTCGATGTGAATTACGGTACGTTATTATTTGTAGTTTAATGAGATGATAACCAAGAAAACTATATGTACATGTACATCATTCTTTCTTTCGCCTTTTCGTTTTACTTTGCCGGACTTTTACATTAAAACATACGCGGAGATAAGATCGACATTGTTAATTAAAGCAATAAATTTATATTTTAGAAAATAATGTGACAAACAAAGTTCTAATACAAATCTTATTGACAGTTTGTGTGTTGTAGAGCTGCTGTCATAAGACAGGTGTCTCAAATATGGTGAAATAACAAACAGAAACTGTTAACATGCTATCAAGAAAGGTAATTTACTTAGATTCATTTCAGACTTGTAATTGAGTTACTTCCCCTTAATTGTTATGTTGATTATTGTAGTATACATGTAGTAGTTTCAGCTGAGCTTAACAACATGTGTTTAAGTATTCACAAATAAAATAAATGTAAAGGTTAGAATCTTGTTATCATCCATGCAACATAGCAAAGCCATTGCATTGAAATATTCTTCTTATTGATATGTTATATCGGGGTTCTAAACTTATAAAATACCACACATTTGAATGATATGTCGCTTAGTAATTTAGATGTACATTTTAAACAAATAACACTACTTTATGAAACTGCCATTTTATCCAAAATACATCTAATGTAACACTCCATCAGCAATTAACAAACTATATCTATAATGGCCCGAGGTCCATTATGAGAAAGTTACGAGGCTTCAATTGGCCGTAAAGCCATGATTCATAATCTCTAGCAAGATGATGCATTGCAATATGTAAGCTATAGGCTATGATAATTAAGTCTTGCGCACGAGATACCCTGTCGTGGTCACGGGTTACTAATTCGTGGCCACGAGATAATTAAGTCGTGCGCACGTGATATTTTGTCTTGGCCACTCTGCCACGGGTTACTAAGTCGTGCGCACGAGATAACTAAGTCTTGCGCACGAGATACTCTGTCGTGGCCACAGGTTACTAAGTCGTGGCCACGAGATAATTAAGTCTTGCCTACGAGATACTCTGTCGTGGCCACATGTTACTAGCGCACGAGATAATCAACCAATCAGATAGTATTCATGAAGATTATATATATGCTATACTTCTCGAGTAATGTTATGCAATATTTTGTAATGGTTATATAAGTCCAACTTTACAACATATGAATGAAACATACTTTATATTCATAATTATTTACTTTCTATTTAAAAATAAAATGAAATCATGTCCATCCAAGAGTGTATAGTGAGTACGGCAATGTAAAAAAAGTTTATACTTTGTGCCATAATTCCCATCCATTCAATTTTATTTACTTGGCGCTCACGTGACCGATGGAATTTTTGGTAAATAGCAATCGGATGTACCTCTAACGTTCAATTTATTTTAAGTATGGGGCAGTCTTTTTGTAGATTTTATTATCTTGACCATTAACAAGATCAACTTTTGGTCGATCACCAAATTCATTATAACTGTCAATCTTATACTCAAGTCAGCTTAACTTGCCAATGAAAAAATGACTACACTGCCAGACCGATACACTGCACGAAAAAATCGTGCAGTCATGTCACGCTTTACTAAATAGCTTGGCGATGACAACGTTGCCTTACGGGAAATAATTTCCTTCTAATTCGAAAGAAATTATATTTTACGTCGGAATCCGTCAATGACCGTCTGAATCTGCCTCATTCTGAATTGATATTTTTTAAATTCTTGTTTTTTATTGGTTGAGGCACTGCTCCGCTTGGCTGTGCTCGTTTTAATTTGAAGGGGTTCTGAAGTGCGTTGATAACTGCTTTATTTTGCGGTTCGGATCGGAATATCCGTCCCGAGGTGATCCGGCCATTTGGCGGTAACGAGGCTTGCCGAGTTACCGCCCATGGGCGGGTGACCGAGGGACGGATATTCCGATCCGAACCGCAAACATATGTCAGATATTTTTTCTTGGATATTCTACCATATATCATTATATTTTAAATTCTTTATCTTTATTTTCAATGAAAATTTATATCATTATGTACAGCCGTAACTACTTTCATTCAACAGCGTATGAATTAGAAAATCATTCGTAACGGTAAAATGACGTCATCTTTATCGTGCCATTGTACAGCACGCGACTCATCTGGAACCCCCCCCCCCCCCATGCCAGATGAAATTTCCGGCATGGGTAAAACTAACGGAAACGCCAGTCTGATATGCAAGAAATATTTATTACTTTTTCTGTTTGTTCATCAAATTGTTTATGGATTAAATATTTGTAATAAGGTATGTTTTTGATTAACTTTTGGCAGCAATTCATTTATAGTTCATTTGTTATGATTTCATTAACGGTCGTAAAAGAAATATACATGTACACACAAAATGGCGGTAAAAGACTAAAAGGACTAAAAATCTTAATATCACTCTATATCTTTAATATCTTGACAATGTATTCATAACCTTTTTATCTACAGTTTCATATCTTGACAATGTATTTATAACCTCTTTATTTAAGTTTCTACGGATGTCACAGGTATCTGGAATTTGTGCGTTTTGTTGTGGAAGTGCCGTGCATAGATACCGGGTAGGTTATTTTGACATGTATATTATGAATGTAGGACAAAACCCCACACGCCAAAACACCAGACCTCAAAATTTTATAGAGTGGACAAAACCCCACACATCAAAACACCAGGTCAAAATTTGATAGATCTAGTGGACAAAACATGAATTTTCTAGAGAATTTTCAAAACCCCACAACTTTAATTTTATAGTGGACATAACCCAACACTCAAATTATTTGTTAATATAAAACCATACAATTCATATGATTTTGATCTTGTAAGAAAAGAACAAAACAGTATTTACTAAAGTTTCATACATTATTATAGATCTAGTTACTTTCATTATTTTACACAGTTCCTTTGATCATGATGGTAGATCTATGTTATATTTTATTTCAATACATAAATGATATTACAAACTGTTGAATCAAAAAGGGTAAACATTCAAATATTACAAACTGTTAAATATATTAATAAATAATTGTCAAGTTAAGTCCTTGGTTAAATTTGCTTTGCTGATACAATTCTTAAGTGATCTAACATTATTGTACTAATGGCTAAGTCACAAATGACCATGGCTGCCAGACGGCGTCAATTTCTCCAAAAAATCGTAATATCGGCCGATGTCTGTCCGGCCACCTTACGATTGGACGGCAGCTAAAAATTTTGCCCATTGGGCGGGCGCCGTAGAGTTTTATGTACTACTTAAAAGCTAAAGGCATCCAGATGGTCATTGAGTTGAAAAAGTCATCTGGAGGGGATCGCGATGATAATTTGTAACGGACAATTGTTTTTGATACAAAAACACAGTTTGATTTTAAAGGCACTCTGGCGGACATTGCTGGCGCCTGAATAGACACCAGTTGGCAATCGAGTATGGCCCGCTACCCAGATGATTCATGCACAGGCACTGGGCGGTCATGGTTTTGTTGTACGGCGATCCTGCGGCTGAAGTTTGTTGTAATTGTGGCATGAGATTTTTGTAGTTGCCTTAAAATGTATCTGTGAATTCTTTTGGATTTAACTTTATGGTTGAGCTAAAACGTCTCTGCGGATTAGTTTTAAGGAAAAGGCAAACTGCAATTGTTGCATTATTTGCTTGATCTTCTTTACCTTCTTTACTGGCATATTGACCACTGACTGATTTTTAAAAGAGTATCATAAAATGCCAAGCATTTACCGCCCTGTGCCCATGGGGTGACCCTCTGATCCATTTATTAATCGTACAGACACCGTCATGAAATCGTGTGGCGACCGCCCAGTCTTTGAATGATGTCATCAATTGCCAAAAAAATCGCCAGGCGGCAGTTTAATTCATCACCACGCAAGGTATCATCTATTTAAAATCACCTGGCGTTCGCGAAATCATCAAAGCTGCCGATGTTTTCAGAATCGTTAAATCGGGCAGCGTCCATTTTATTTGTGACCTATTACAAAAAAGTATACATTCTTAGGTGTTGCTGGATACCAAGGTGTTGACAATGAGTCATTGTTCTAAATTTACATAAAATTTACTTAAATTAACTGGATATTCAAATGATTTTCGAAGCAGAACCTAGTTTTGTACATACGATATACTAAACATTTGTGTGAATTTTCTATTGCACTGTACCATTCCTGACCAAACTGAACCTCTAGTCTCAACAGATTTCTTGAACTGGTCAAAGCTAATAATGCTTTGACTGTCATGACCAAGCTTAGAATCTAAAACCGGTTTAACAAATCAAATCCATGGAAAACAATAATAACTATTATATTGTTATGATAATGCAATGTTTTACAAATTTTTATCTGTCTTGTTATCTTTTGACCCAGTAACAAAACACTAAGGCCAGACGTAAAATTATCTTTGTTTCCTCTCCGGCATCCCAGGCCAATTTAATCCAAAATATTTGTTAAAATTCTTTTTATATCTAAAATTAAAGAGAAACAATTTTTAGCTCACCTGAGCTAGCTCAGGGTGGGCTTTTAGGATTGTTGAATGTCCGTTGTCCGTCGACACTTGTTCGTTAACTCTATAGCGGTCACATTTTTGCCTCAATCATCATCAAACTGTGTCAGGATGCTTGTCTATGTAATAGCTTAGAGGAGTTGGAACATGAGTCATCTTGGATGAAAACTAGGTCACAGGAGCTAAAAATAGAAAAAAACCTTGTTAACACTCTAGCGGTCACATTTTTGACTCGATTGTCATCAAATTTGGTCAGGATGCTTTCCTAGGTAATTGCTCAAATGAGTTTCAACATGGGTCACCTCTGATGAAAAACTAGGTCACAGGAGCTAAAAATAGAAAAATCTTGTTAACACTATAGTTGCTACATTTTTGTTCCAAATATCCTGGAAATTGGTCTGAATGTTTGTTTTGATGATTTCTAGGTCAAGTTCGAATATGGGTCACCTTGGGTCAAAAACTAGGTCACAATGTTCAAATATGGAAAAACCTTGTTAACATTCTAGTGGTCACATTTTTGACTCAATTATCATCAAACTTGGTCAGGATGCTTGTGTAGGTAATAGTGCGGATGAGTTTGAATTCACAACAGCAGGTGTCAAGTGCCGTGTGGCAGCCGTAAAAAGTTGCCCCGTATTTCACTTCAGTGTTGTTATATTTTCTGGTCCTTCGGGATCATTGGTGCCAACACTATAAAGTGTTGAGAATTGAGTACCGCTCAAGCCGGTGCTAGGGGGCGTGAGGGATGTTGCACTTATTCATTATCCCTCATGTACAGACTCAATCAAACCGAGTCTGCAATTCTTACGTTATTTTGTTGTGATTGATGCTTCCGAGGGATCACTTTGTTTCCAGAATTTTGACATTGGTCATCTCGGATGAAAAACTAGGTCACAGGAGCTAAAAATCGAAAAATCTTGTTAACACTTTAGTCGCTACTGTTTTGATCCAAGTATCCTGGAAATTGGTCTGAAGTTTGTTTTGATGATTTCTAGGTCGAGTTCGAATATGGGTCACCGCGGGGAAAAACTAGGTCACACTGCTCAAATATGGATAATCCTTGTTAACACTCTAGTGGTCACATTTTTGACTCACCTGTCATGAAACTTGGTTAGAATGCTTGTCTAGGTAATTGTTTGGATGAGTTTGATGGGTCAGGTGAGCGATCTAAGGCCATCTTTGCCCTCTTGTTTTATATTTTGGGCCTTACCATAATAGCAACAGAAATTGGTTAAACTTCCCAAAATGAATAACATACATTTAGGGATAGAACTTTTGAGATTCAAGGTAATTTTTTTATTTTAATTTTCTATTTTAAGATCTGCTTGAACCGTTCATTTGTTTGCATTTAAAAAAAAGTAAAAAAAGTTGAATGTTGCCCCCACAAGGCTCTTGTTCTTTTGTGTTGCCAGCTACATAGAAGCTTGTCTGGACTACTCCTCAGAAACTACTGGTGCAATTTCATCCAAACTTTACTGGAGTGATCATTACCAACAACCCGTAAGAAAAAAACTCCTGTTTTACAATTGTAAAACGACTGAAAAACACCTGTTTTTTGTAAAAATACAGGTCTTAGGGACCTGTGTTTGCTGAATTTGACATTTTGACTAAGAAATACAGGTGTATTTTAACAATTTTACAGGTGTATTTTTGAGACAAGACCTGTGTTTTAGATGTTTACATGTAATTCTGATACTTAGAATATATTGAGCTGATATTTTGTGCTGAAAATAATCTAAGTCCAAAACTACAACTGTATTTTCAATGATACAGATGTACATTACACACTTAGAAAATCTGTTAGAGAAATTGTTCTTATTTAAATACTTAATATCTTTGATGCAATTGTACAGACTGCATGCACATGATTTACACTTAGGATTTAATTTTTAACATTCATAATGTAAGCAACTTTGAACTAAGAGTGCTATCTAAATTTGAATATACATGTACAATTTGTATATGATTATTTAGTTTTAAAATATATGAGATAGTTTAGTTCACATAGGCCTGTCCTTGTTGTTCTTTTAAGTATAAAAAGAACAACAACAAAAACTATAACAACAACAAACTGGTACATGTTCTTATTCAAGACTCCAAATTTGCAGACATTATGAGTTATTCTTCAAGTTAATTGTGTATGAAATAAACTCATACATTAAGCTCTCTCAATCTAGTTTGTAATATATATGACCTGTTAAGTAGGATAAATAAATAAACACTGCCTCTACTACTCTACAATGATTTTACACAACTGACTGATTTTACACCTTGCACTGAACAGTCTGATAATGGTAACCACTTGTTTTCCCACCATAAATTCTCCTACAGTCTAGACTCTTCCATTTGATTTTTTCTGGGGGGAAACAACTTTATAAATTTTAAATGAAGTCTGTTTAGAAGGAATTGCAAAGTTATCTTTAAAAACTTATTATGAATTTGAAATTCTACATTACATTTTTTTTCTCATATGTCTATATGATTGTGAAAGTAAATGATGGGTGCTTTGATTTGTGGAATATCCCTGTTTAACATTATGCATGATGAATCAGTCCAGTTCTACAGTTGTAAAATTTGAAATCTGAGGTATTTGTGGAAATAGTGCTCATTTATCACAAAGGATCTTATTGATAATTAAGAAATTGTGGAGATATAAGCAATTTTCTAGGCAATATTTTGTATAAAATGTTTGGGTGAAAATTCTTAAACTTTTCAAAGAAAAAAATCAAGACTACAGTCTTGTTAATGTAAATAACAATATTCTGGATTATGCTCAGAAGAAATTTGAATGCTGCATTATGACCTTGGATAAGAAGATGAAAATAAGAATTATCAGGTAATAACTTTTGGATACATTTATGCAAAAAACAAGTATTATATCAGGCCTGCTAGCAATTATAATCTATCAACTTTATTCTGAAAAATAATATTTTACATTCTATTTACCCTTTAAATGTAAATTTTGTCACCTGAATAGCATAGTTTAATTAATACAATATTGACTGTTGCATGCTTTATATTTTTGAATACAGCCTTGAGATGATATTAAATACAATTGTTTTTAACTTTTAATTAATAGGTCATAATTTATTTCCATATCTTTTATAATGAACTATGAATTTTGTTCTTAAAGGTCACAGTACACCCTCTACATGAAACAAAGCAGACATGGTAAAACGAAATTGTAGTTGAACTAATTAGAATAGTTTTGACAGAAATTCATGGTTAAACAAAATAAGTCTACCTTAATTATTAAAGTTAAGTTACCAGTTTACCACTAATAGAAACAGCTCAGTAAATATCTTTTATCAGCAATGCATTAAGTAGGAAAATTAAAACATGTATTCATTAATTGTCAAAACATAATTATATAGGTTTAAGTTAATTGGTACGTATTTAAAAAAATGAATTGGCCAGGCACTGAATATGTGCATTGATGACATTAGTACAAAATGCAAGCATTGAACGTTACATGATTATCATTTAGTATTCATTTAATGATAAACTATTGATGTTTTATTTGATTCAGATGAAGCTGCTTTAAACAGGATCTTAAATCACAATGACAGGGACCAGTTAAGAAGAGAAAACACTTGCAAAGGCTTTATTCCAAGTACCTATATATGTAGACATTAATTTGGCAAATACTGGCAATAAATTTTTACAAGAAAAAAAAACTTTATTAGCATTTGTGAATTTTTCTTCAAATGAAAGGATATGCCTGAAGTGTTATTCATGACTTGGATTTTATTGATGCAGTATCAGTAGTGTAAGACTGTAACAGAATGTAATAAAATATAGTAATCCATTTAAGACAAAGTGAAAATTTGTTATATATATCCCCATCTTTAGTGATAGTGACTGTGATTCTAGTTCAGTGATATTTCCGCTCACCTTAGCACAGAGTGCCATCGTGAACTATTGTGATTGTATAATGTCTGCTATTTGTACCTTAATCTTGTAAAAAGATATTTTCTCCTCAACCATTTCTTATTTTTAAAGATTGAGTAGCAACAAATGCACAAAATTTCTGGCCAAAGTGTATTTATCCCAATGACAAAGATATTTGCACCAAACATGCCAAATATGTTTGCATTTATGTGTGGTTTTCATCCCTTAAATAATAAGGGCACCTGTATTTTATTTTTGACCTGTAAAATTTTACACCTGTATTTTTGAGCTGAAAAAATTTTACACCTGTATTTTTAGACCTGTAAAATTTTACACCTGTATTTTAAACAGCTGTATTGTTTGCATTTTGTACTAATGTCATCAATGCACATATTCAGTGCCTGACCAATTCATTTTTTTAAATACGTACCAATTAACTTCAACCTATATAATTATGTTTTGACAATTAATGAATACAGTTATTCCCTTTGTTACTTTTCCGTTGCATTTTTCTTAACTAGAGCATAACTTGAAAACCACTAGTTGGAATTCAATCAGCTTCATACAATGGTCGAGCACATTGAAAGAAAGCGCAGTGCACAATAACTGTAGCTCCATCTTTACTAATTACAAAGTTATTGCCCTTTGATACTTTTCCTTGTCCAGAGCATTACTTGAAGAACACTAGTTGGAATTTAATACAACTTCATACAATGGTCAAGCACAATAAGAGGAATTGCAGTGCACAAGAACCAAAACTCTATCAAGAGTAGTTATAGAGTTATTGCCCTTTGTTACTTTTCCATCGTTTTTTTTCTTGACCAGAGCGTAACATGAAAACCACTGGTTGGAAATGAAAATACCTTCATACAATGGTCAAGCATAATAAGAGGAAGTGCAGTGCACAAGAACCATTACTCTGTCTAGAGTAATTATACAGTTATTCCCTTTGTTACTTTTCCGTTGCATTTTTCTTGTCTGAAGCATAACTTGAAAACCACTCGTTGAAATTCAATTCAACTTAAAACAATGGTCAAGCACATTGAGTGAAAGCGCAGTGTACAAGAACCATAGCTCCATCTTGACTAATTACAGAGTTATTGCCCTTCATTACTTTTTCTTGTCCAGTGCATAACTTGAAAACTTACAATTGAAATTCAATGCAACTTCATGCAATGGTCGAGCACAATCAGAGGAAGTGCAGTGCACAAGAACCATAACTCTATCCAGAGTAATTATAGAGTGATTGCCCTTTGTTACTTTTCCTTGTTGCAGAGCATAACATGAAATGTACTGGTTGGAATTCAATACAAGTTTGTACAATGGTCAGGTATATTGAGAGGAAGCGCAGTGCACAGGAACCATAACTCATTTTAGAGTAATTGCCCTTTGTTACTTTTTATTGTCCAGTTCTTAACTTGAAAATTAATGGTTGGAATTCAATGCAACTTCATACAATGGTCAAGAGCAGTGGAATGAAGTGCAGTGCTCAAGAACCATAACTCTATTTGGACTCTTTTTGGATTAATTACATAGTTATTGCCCTTTGTTACTTTTTTGTCCAGAGCATTACATGAAAACTAATTGGAATTCAATGCAACTTCATACAATGGACAAGGGCAATAAGAGGAAGTGCAGTGTACAAAAACCATAACTCCATCTTTAGTATTTGCAGAGTTATTGCCTATTGTTCATTGTCCGGTGCATAACTTAAAAACAGATGTTTGGAATTCAGTGAAACTTTATACAATGGACAAGCACAATGAGAGGAAGTGCAGTGCTCTATCTGGACTTCTTACAGAGTAGGCCTAATTCAATAACACTTTATCAATTGTCATCCAAAGTCACATTTAGTGATATCTCTAGTTTTAAGATTAATATTTCATTACGCTTTTCCATATGTGGATGTCGGTCCTACCCCCTTCTTAAATGTTTATATTAAAAAATAAACAGGTAAGTGTAATATGCAAACAAAAACAATAATATATGCAACATACTGAAATGAAATAAGATTCCTACCTTTTAACATCGATCCAAAAATAGTCTCCTGAATCACATACTGAGTATTGTAAGCTAGAATCTTTGATGGTAATTAAAACAACTGTATATCTCCTGACTGCATGCAGTTTACAAAATTAGCGTTTGAATATTGTAAAAGAATACATTTGTATTTGTTATGATATTTGCTTTATCTATATTAACTCTTTGTACATGATATTTATATTAGAATTTGTCAAATATATGTTGTACGCTGATTTGTGCTTATGTACATCTTTGTTTGTCCTTTACACTTTTGTTGTCATTTATTTCAACTAAAATAAAACTTATTATATTTACTTTCGAAAGATTTTCAAAAACTTAAAAACCTATGTTTACAAAATTATTCTACCGAAACCAGGAAAAATCTGATTTTTTTTATTTCAAAATGACTCAATTCAGGTTTAAAGCGGAAGAAAATAATTCATGCATGAATGTTGTTAAAGTAAATTACAAATATAAGTTAAAAGTCTTATTGTATTGTAAACTGTATGTAAACAGAAGTTTCTACATTTGAAACAAGGATACATGTAATACAAATGTAAAGGTAAAGATTTTAACTTGTCAAATTAATATTTTTCTAAAATTTTCACAACAAGCATTTAAGTAGTCAGTGACAATTTTACCGGGAGATGAAGAAAGAATTGGCCATTAACTTTGTGGATTTTTATATCAGAAAGACACCCCGCTGTATGATGGTACCCTGGTACCTGGTCCTGTATGATGGTACCTTGTCCTGTTAATTCTGATGGAGAAGCTGGTACAATGTCACGCGGCAATTATTCCTTTTGATTTGTGTTACTATTTATTTTTCCATTTTATACAGTATGTAAAGAAACATATTGAAGTCATTTGATTTTATTACTTAGTACTTTACTATCAGTGTATACATCAATACTGAAGTAATGATACTAGTTATAATAGTTTCAGAAATTATTAAATGTTTGAGTAATTGGTAAACTTTTTGGCAATATTTGTCTTCCTTATACACTACAATAGATGTTAGATCATTTAATCATAACTTTTAATTTCGGGGAACAATCAGATTGCCTTAACGAAACATTATAAAATATTTATTTAAGACAAAAATACATTTTTGTACATACAATGTATGAGAATAAGACAAAAGCCACTCCCATAACCGAACTTCCTTTTTTATATAAGTATATGAGCCGCGTCACGACAAAACCAGCATAATGGGTTTGCGACCAGCATGGATCTAGACCAGCCTGCGCTTCCGCGCAGTCTGATCAGGATCCATGCTGTTCGCTATCAGTTTCTCTACTTGTAATAGAGTTAGTAAGCGAACAGCATGGATCCTGAACAGACTGCGCGGATGCGCAGGTTGGTCTGGATCCATGCTGGTCGCAAACCCACTATGTTGGTTTTGTCGTGACGCGGCTCATATGTTGTACTATTCAAAGTTTCAATAACTATAAACCGTGTTGTATGAATGAATTGATGCATTTTATACTTTTAAAGTTAAACGAAGTTTCAATACTTGTATAACATATATTATGATGAAAGTCAATGAGAAATCGTGTAAAATACGGGCTACTGATTAGTGTTACAACTACATATTAATATTCGTTTATTTTTTCTATGTTTGAAAATCTAAACGTTTTAAGATTCAAGTGCTTTTTGTTAAAACAGTTTAATTGCACAACATATATTAGAAGGTCATTTATAGGGTATATATTTGAATGAAGTCAGATTCATAAAGCAGTCATATTTATTATCATATACTTTTATTTGAACATTTCAATATTTTAATTAAAATCAATACAAGATTTATTTCCTGCAGGTTATAATCCTACGAGGACATGAACAAACATGTTTATTTGAATACTGAAACTCTTAAAACGAATTAAGATATCAGTAAATAAACAGGAAAAATATGTATACGAACTATAATTTAAGGTGAAATTAGCTTGTTTATATCTCTGAATCAATTTTTCTTGTTATTATATGAACAATACTCACAAAAGGTATCAATAGTTATTCTTTTGCAGATGAACATCTCCGAAGAAGATCAAATGATGACTCTGAAGCAAACACAGGAAGTAATATTACAAAAGCTTCTTCCTGCGATAGTTACCTTGGTGATATTTTGTTTCATCGGACTCATCGGTAACATAGCAACGATTATATTCTACGCTCAACAAAGTGGCCGCTCCTCGACGTTTCTAATGATAACGTCACTGGCTGCAGTAGATTTAGCTGTATGCGTTGCTATGATACTCAGCATTTTGGAACTGTCGGTTTTAGTGACATCATACTACAGCATCGTCTGCAAGATGACCCATTTTTTAGGTCGTTGGTTTGTTGGCTCTTCTTGTTTCGTTCTTTGGATAATTTCAATCGATAGATACAGAAAAATATGTAAACCATTTGAAAAGCAAGTTACAGTCTTTAAAGCTAAAAAGATCGTTACAGGATTTATTTTACTCTCGTTATTGCTTTCAGTGAAAGAACTAGTACATTACAGTAGCATTAAAATCCCATTACATGTTTCAAATAGCAACTCGACTATAACAGGTTATTATTGTAAAGAATTAAATGGCACCGGATACAAAATCAGTATTTCTGTATTCAATGCCATTGACATGATATTATTTGTTGTTATTTGGATTAGTCAGATTGTTGTATACAGTCTGATTATTTACAACCTTGTCAAAATTCGAAACATGAAAGACAAATTGAAAGGACTACCGTACACAAAGAAAACAGTAGAGATGAGTCATGGCAAAGATTCCGATAGTTTAACATCCGGCGGACATGTTAATCAGACGATTGACGTTTCTCCTCGTGATAGAATTTCTAACGTTGAATTAAACGACAGTCGGTTAAATGCAACACAGTGCACATGTACGTCCTTGAACGCACAAGAAAACATATCAAACCAGGCTGAAGCGTTTGAAAAAGAACTCAAGAAACCCCAAACTGTCGAGATAGAATTATCAACTGAGAATTCTCAAAGATGTCAAGATGTTGGTTCTATTAAAACACTTCCTAACGACGGCAAAGGTCAAGGTCATGTAAATCGCATATCGCTGTCACATATTGAGATAAAATTGACCCTAATGTTATTTACTGTCTCACTAATATTTATCTTGTGTTTTACGCCATATTTTATTATGGTCATGTGGGCATTCAGTGCTGGAAAAGACTTTGAATTAGACGCTGGTATAAAATTTGCAATCCGTCTCCCATTTCTTAACAGTGTTTTTAATCCAATGATCTATTTTGCCTTTAATGCAGACTTTAGATCTTTTATTAAACGTTTATGTTTTGGACGCTGCACAGGAAGTTTTAGTATGTAGATTTTTAAAGACACAAAGTCATATTTATCAGTTTATGAACGTACTTTTCAGTGTAAATCAATAGACTATTTCGAATTTGTCTTATTATTAATATAGCATTTCGCAAACAATATATTCAAAGCTAATTCAAGCTGGATTCAAGCTTGTATAATATTATCATATTGATTACTGACATATAAAGATCAAAAAGTGTCATGGAGAGCTCGTTTTCTAAAAGCTACTTCATCAAAGTTGTAAACGATGTAAAAGTTAAAGTTTTATTTGATACATTAATTTTGCTCTTTTTAAGTAAACGATGTAAAAGTGATACATTAATTTTGCTTTTTACATTTTATGAGTTTTAAGTTATGTTGTAAAATATACTTGGGAATTATCACTAGAGCGATATTGTTGAAGCTAATAATATTATGATTACAAGGAAATTAAGAAACTATATGAACATAAACTTATACAATGTTATGTTACTAGTAACGCCTCGGTACAGACATTATTGCTTATATCATTATTTGTGTAATTGTTACTACGTAGCTACGTTTTAATTTTGTAATTGTACATCTAAGTACGTTACATATAGAATACTGAAGAAGTCGAGGAGTTATACATATTCACCATTATCACACGCCCGTGCCGATTTCGCGACTCGAAAAACGGTATTGCATGGTCGTGCATATATTTTGACATGACGTCATTTGCGTTATATAATCATAGCGTAAAGACGCACAAAATGTAAGCGTTAAACTATCGGCGTGTCAATGAAAACTGTTTCTTTATCACTTCAAACGGTTTTTATTTAATGTATGTGATAAATAGAATATTAAATTCGTGTAAGTTCATTACTACATTTATTGAACTCATTGAATAAAATAATATTATGCTCGCCAGAGGCTCGCATAATATAATTTTATTCAATTCGTTCAATAAATTCAGTATTAAACTTACACTCATTCAATATCCTTTATTTATATTTTATTCTAGATTGTATGATAGAAAAACAAAATCAAAGCACAGAAGGCGCTGAAATTGTTCAGGTCTCAGAATGTCAGAAAGGTGAAGGTTGTGAGATTGTAAACCAATTTGTTTTTGTAAAGTGCCACCAATGCTTTCCAGTGTTTTAACTGTTGTAAATTGGTTATAAGACTTATTGCAACACTGATATTCAATTCAATGTTAGGAAACTACCCGCCTATATGACTGAAATACTGTTGGAAAAAGGCGTAAAATGAAACAAACAAACAAACAAACAATTCAATGTTTATTTGACTTCAACAATTTGAAAAAAAGATGAGTTGCCTTAACTGGGATTTGAACTCCAGACCTCTCGATACCTAAGCGAGCATGCAAACCCCTCGGCCACGGTGAAGTTATATAATAACGGCTTGAAGAAAACCATATTATTCTAAATTAGGATTTGTAACTCATTTATTCGGCGCTAAACCTGTTGTAAATAATCATGAAGCTTACTATAAGCGTGTATATCTATAAAGAATAAATAAGAAATCTGAATTCGACCATTCGGGAATTATTTTGCTTGAATTATGCACGATTTTACGTGTAACATATGGCATTCGAGGCATTACGTTCACCAGAGACATGCTATCCATATCTCTGCGTTCACGCCGTCCATTTGTGAAATTTGGATTTTCTGCCCTCGAATTTGACGAACTAAAGGCGTAGTTTGATGAGAAATTTTCCGAAATAAAGAGAGATTTTGTCAATGCTCCTATTCCGCCAGCCATGAAAGTCAAAAGCTCTACAAGATCAACTTGACTATAACTGTGAGTTGCTTTCTATTGTTCAGAACTTGGAATGTCTTTCAAATCCTTTAGAGATCTGTGAAATAAGTGACATTTGTGCGAAAATTCAGAAGAAAATTAATCGCCGTGTCAAACTGATCAAATTAGCGGACAAATCTCCGGCAGGCTGGCTCGTTGTCAAAGCATACGAACAAGACGGTTTGGCAAGTGACGACGAGAATAGCAGTAAAATCAAAAACGCAGAGAAATCGGCTTTGGCAATTTTAAAAGAACGTGATGAAAGGAGAAAGTCATTTACTAAGTTCAACTCTGCGCAACGTTACTATCCTTATAACGTTAACAATTTTTCTAGGTCTGTCGGCGACAAATTTGCTATGGCATCTTATAATCCAGGGATTAGCAATTTTCGTCCCTTCACATACAACAACTAGTGGCGCCAGCAACCTTTCTACGGTCCAAGACCAACAGACCAATGTTTTGTCTGTGGTAAGTTCGGGCACTACCGATCTACCTGACCTCACAACATCTTTAACCGGAAGCCCAACAGAGGTGCAGTCTACCCAGATTCGGAACCTAAGAAACAGCGAAGTCGACGTTTCCAAGGATTAAATCATAGACTTTAAAGTTGAGTATAATTTATTTTTTCATTCTGTTTTCAGTTTGAAAGTAATAGTGACCATGACCTTTGACCTTGTGACCCTAAAAATCACTAGGGGTCTTCTACCCAATATGGACAATCATCCTATGAAGTTTGAACACAGTGGGTATAATGAAAATTCAGTTATGTTCCGAAAACTGTTTTCAGTTTTAAGGTTATAGTGACCTTGACCTTTGACCTTGTGACCCCAAAACCAAAAGGTTTTTTTAAACCCAATATGTACAATCATCCTATGAAGTTTGAATATTGTGGGCCAAATGGAACTTAAGTTATACTCAAGAAACTGTTTTCAATTTCAAAGTAATAGTAACCTTGACCGTTGACCTTGTTACCCCCAAAATCAATAGGGGTCTTCTATCCAATATGGACAATCACCCTATGAGTTTTGAGCACGGTGGGCCAAATGGGACTTGACTTATGCTCCGGAAACTGTTTTTAGTTTAAGTTCATAGTGACCCTGATCTTTGACCTTGTGACCCCAAAATCAATAGGGTCTTCTACCCAATATGGACAATCATCATATGAAGTTTGAACACTGTGGGCCAAATGGGACTTCAGTTATGCTCCAGAAACTGTTTTCAGTTTTAAGGTCATAGTGACCTTGACCTTTTACCTTGTGACCCCAAAATCAATAGGGGTCTTCTACCCAATATGGACAATCATGCAATGAAGTTTGAATATTGTGGGCCAAATGGAACTTAAGTTATGCTCCGGAAACCAAATTGCTAACGGTCGGACGTACTCACAAAATGGCACTTATGTGACTTTTTCTTTGATCTTTTTGGCCATTTTTAGTCACACAATGCTAAAAAAAGACACACAAGTAAAAACGGAATGAATAGGATCAAAGAGAATTTACTGTTACCCATTGTCACACAAGTACCTCTGGAGGTGGAAAGTATGATGGCAAAGTGGGAACAGGTCGAATATAGCTACAATGTCGATGAGGGTAAATTAAAGTTTTAGTTAGAAATGGTAGTACACATAATTAAAAGTTCACTATAAGCGTTACTGGTCTCTAGATAGCTTTCTTCAAGGACATGAGCGTAAAATAATGAGACGTTTTGGAACTTTGGACACGTATTGAAGACCTGAAGAGATTTTATTTCCGAGAGATCGGAAATTTAAGGGACTCAACTCCATAAATGGGATATAACACTTTTATGTTGGATTCTCCTGAATGCGTGTTCTCTCAGCGAAATTACAGATAAACAACCGAACCCGGATGCATTTGCAGACGCCATTGGTAAATTTCGGATAGTCAGGAATAAAATAGTTCATAAACCTTCTTTGAACATTTCAGATAATGACTACCAATCCTTTTTTAGAGATATCAAGGACTCCATTGAGACTTGTTTGGTTTATATAGATGATCCAGACTTTTCAGAAGATATAGACAATGAAGTAGAAGAAAAAGAGAGAGCTGCATTAACAAAAGAGGAAACAATTCGGAGACTACAAATTTGTCAAAAGGATACAGCTGAGCACGAATTGCAGTCAAACTATATACAAAGTATAGTTAAATTTTTGTCATGTTTGTTGGTTTCTGTTGGTGTTGTTTGTTTGTTTTTTTAATTTCCGAAATACTCATGATCTGAAATTGAATGGATTGATAATTATCGTAAGGAATGTGAATGATCTTTTGACGATTTATTATTATACATCTGCAATACCTTCAGGGCAATTCAGCATTATACGAGAGCGTTCAACAATTGTGCGCAAATTCACGGGCTCAACAATACCAGGTAATTTAAACATAAAACCTAATGATTCTTTAAACAACCGTTACTCATCTTTAAATATCTGTCTGTGATTGTTTTAAGTTTACAAACGGTAACCAAATAAAATTTACGTCATTCAGTTAGTATAAGACTGTTATGTAGGTTGCCAGCCAACATGTATCATGTATAGTATTAACTAGTGTAAATATTTCCACGATAACATTTTTAAATTAGCGTTAACGTTTCGTTTTTGACACGCTTCAAAAATTTATAAAAAGAGTTGAACATTAAACATTTTTTTAAATAAATTACACTAAATATCATAAGGAAAACCCGATTGGATATAAAATTAAAAAGAAATGTCAATGAACATGGTTACCTTGAAATACTATTTTAGAATAAAAAAAAGTTCAGCAAGACTAACACAAATATTGCGATTGAATGTTGTAGACTATTTTAAAGTATTAAAATGTAAAATGAAAAAAGAAATTTACTGCCGTTATCATTAAATAACTTACAAAACTTAGAATTTCATTTTTATTCGAAGGGTACTCCTAAGTACTGTTTTTTCTCTTCAAGACAAAATATATTAATATCATACGATAAATAAACAAAAAACAAAAAATCTATGTCCAAGGTATGATTTTCTTTGATCAGAACCATCATAAAAGTTACGAAAAAGGCAATTTGTGCAATTTATTTACTTTGATTTTATAAGAAGAAACTTCCACATTGGTTCCCTAAAAACGCAAGTCTATTAATAGCTCTATCTTTAATTAGGTGCGCATACAAATGTTTATGTTTTACTATTACCACGGTACATGTTCCTCCTTGTTAATTTGTGTCATAATCAGTAGAGTTAATACAAACACAGAAATTCGATTGATAATGTCTGGCAGAGCCAGACATCTTTATTGTCTAAGAATAGAATATGATATAATCAAAAGATTAACCAGAAAAAATGTTTATTTACATATTACATTCACCCAGTGAGGTACCCCTGTTATGAGTTACTGTTGGAAAACAAAATATCCTTATATAACTAACGGGAACTTTAAAAAAATCACACGTTCCATGCCTTTTTGCTAAATCTCGAATAAATAAATCTAAACCGCTACTTGTACTCTAGGCAGACGATGTTAGCTATTTTCTGCTATTTATGTATTGTCACTCTATCATTTGTAGGTCAATGTTCAGATGCAAATATTTTAGTTTCTTTTTGGGAAACAAAATGTTTGCACTCTAAATGAAACTAACCAATGAAACATACTAGTAGATAAAACAAAATTTCAGAATTACTTACTCCTGTTTCTACAATAAAACAAAAGGCAATTTGCATGTGAACCATATTCATAACCTTTTTTTTTTTATAGAATGCAGCCTTGAACTTGTTTTCAACAACTGTAGTGAAGACTGCGAGAAGAAACTCTCAGAAATATTGGTGGACAATATCAACCAACTTGTCACTGGAAATGGGACAGCAAACGATGATCTGAATAAAGCGCTTGTTAAGCTAATAGAAAGATGTGAACAAAAGGGTTGGAAAATCACTTCTGCAGAGAATGGCAGCGTTTTGCTGCATATAAAGTGTGAATCCTTTGACGATCTTACAAGCCTATACGAGATATATGGAAATAAAGGATCAACACTAGGTACTTCAGAACTGCAAGAAGTTGTACAGCGTGTATGGGGTTCGCAGGTGAAGATTTTATTATATGAAGGAAATGGACAAGTGCATAGAAAATATAGGTAACTTTTAATACTTATTTTCTGATATATTCCTCTAATTTGTGCTGATGAAAACGCCTTCTGAAAATAACATGAATCGTAAAAAAATCAGTTTAGAATTCATTAAAACAACACCTTTTAACTTTGTCTTTTCTTGCAGTTAACTTGCTGCTGGAGAAAATCAAACAAATTGCACATCCTGCTGCCAGTAAGAAAATCAGGTTATGGCTAGAATCTGATGTAAAACATCCTAAACGACTCGATGTATTAGATATCGAAACACGTGATGTGCTTGAAAATATAGTTAATGTCTTAAAAACCAGATATAATCTGCCGTCTTTATCGATTTCAACACAGAGACAAGGTAATCAAATTTGTGATATAAGTAACCACTACAATTGTTTTGCCCAATAAATCTAATGAAGAATTGTTTTCAGTCTTATCTTGTAAGACAATTCATTTGAATCTTTTGGTTAAAGTTACAAAACAAAACACTTTCTTACAAGTAAACTTTAGAGATAATATCAATTTATATAACTACTGCGCACATGTTACCAATTTTACATTTTAAGATAAATATATTAAATACAATTGTATTTAAAACACGCATCTATCTTCTTTTTCTGTATATGCAAAGACGAAAATACAATAGAGCATCTATTGAAAATGTCAAGACCGATGGAACAAGCATTAATGTCCAACACAACACCTCCTGACAGAACAATACAAGGTAAAATGTTCCATTCCATCATAGACTTTAAAGAGTATTATGACTTTCTTTACAAAAGAAATGACATAATCTTTATCGTGTTTTGGTTTACTTAAATAGATCTAATTATCATACCAAAAAAAACTTTCAGGGAACATAATTTACGTGACAATGATACTAAGGTTAATCAATTATAAAATATTCATTTCATATATGGCGATGTTAACGTTTTATTATATTCAATAATGTCTTTCAGACTTACGGCGTGAGTTGATCCGGGTTTATCAAACAAATAGGGGTTCACCTTTTGCAGGCGATTTTTACGTCCCTCTTGATCTCGAGGTGACTACTATGAACAATGTTGAACCTTCATGCCAATGTCAGGGATGTGGAAGAATAATTGCAGATAGACGGCCTGGTAGAAAATTGCAAAACTATCTTGAAATATTTGAAAATATAGGCTGTCAGTATTGTTTCATTTACATATTAGGAGAGGCTGGGATAGGCAAAACGTCACTATGTCGAAAAATTGTTTTAGACTGGAGCACGATGCATTACAATTTGAATAAAGAGAATGATACTATCAACGACAGCTATAATACTTATTCGTCTAATTTGAGAAAATTTGATTTCTTATTCCAAATTTCTGATGTGGATGCGAATAAGAATATGGAAAATATTTTAGCTACCCAATTTGGCATTCCTGAAAGCACTGTAATGGAGTACTTACAAAGACGCAACTGTTTGATTGTTTTTGATGGCATTGATGAATGGGCTGACTCAGGGGAAGAAACAGCCCACTATGAACTCCTTAAGATGAAATCTGCATACAAATGCACACTATTAATAACATCAAGGCCATGGAAAGTATGGATACCTCCCGACGAAGAAGATATACGTACGGTAACAATAAGAGGTCTCTCTGTTGCTAGCAGATATTTGATGATAAAACACCTGTTGAATGTCTAAGATATATATTCCATCAAAAAATATCATGACAAATATACATTTATATCAAAATCCATGTATGAAGTTCAAAGAACCAAAGAAGATGACCTAGTGAGATTTCCCCTGCTGTTGAAAATGTTAATCGACTCCGACAAGCAGCAACCCACAACTCTATCATGCTACAACACATATTTGCAGTTGATGGATTCTTATGTTATCAGAGATGTAAGCAAAAGTAGGAGTTTAGAGAAGCTTACACGTCTGCCATTATCTAAATTGGCATTTGAGATGTTATTTGCAGAACATCCTTTAGTCTTTGCTTGTTCCAAATGCATAGTTAAAGATATACTGAGACCTGAAGAGCTTGCTTATTGCTTAAAAATAGGACTTCTCACTAGTGGATCAAGTGATGTAAAGGGCATTTCGTTTAAACATAAAACAGTTCAGGAATTCTATGCTGCTCAGTTGCTTTTCAACAACTGTGAACACTTTGTAAATACATTAAAAAGAAGAACCAGTAGCGTTGAACGAGCTCTTGAATTGTCAAGCGTATTTCTTTTTCTCGGTGGTATGAATACAAAGCCTTTGGCAGATATGTGTTTGCATATTAAGGATATTGTAGATGCAGATAAAAGGTTTCAAATAGTAAGATTCAAAGGAGAACATAGACAGTATGAGAGAAAGCAGTACATTATCTTTGTTAAAAGTCTCAGTTTCATGATTACGCACTGCATTGCTGAAAGCTTGTATAGTCATTTCACTGACTTTACTGTAGTACTCAGAGACCTGTATATCGACAATGATTCTGTACAGACAGTTATAGAATGCTTTCCGTTCATAACGATTTCCGATCTGAAAAGCTTGCACATCAACTGTGATTGTAGCTTAACATCCACAATGAAAGGAATTTCACCTATCGTTGAAGAAACTAAAGACGTCGTCGAAATGTTACACATATCAAACCTAAGTTTTTTTGAAAAGATGTGTCACATGCGCATGCGTTCGTTGAAAAGTCTGGATTTGTGCAATCTTTCTCTGGCGCTATCCCAGATCGAACAATTACTTAAAGCTGCACCAAAGCTTGTACAAATATTCCTTTACAATTTCGAATCGGAAGGCGAAATGTTTGAACTTTTGTCGTGTGAGTATTCAACTATGTCGAATTGTGGTGCAAGGAAAATTAGTCGTGTGGTGTGTGTCAATCGTTCCGTAACATTGAAGGGTCAGGAAAAATATCCCGAATTAAGGGAATTAACGCTTGAACTTTTATCTAGAGACTTCATTAAAATGAAGAAAATTCTGTCGTCAAGGAAATGCCGTTGCAAAAATGATAAGCATTGTGTGTAGTATACAATGCTTTGACTATCCAGTATGAGGCATGATATGTAAGACGTCAAGATTCTTGCTATCATCGTCATCACGTATATATGTAAAGACGTTAAGCATAAATGAACGCTCAAGTTATGATTATGTTATTAGCACTTTTCATAGTTAATTGTTATTAGATTAATCTACACAATAATACAAAGCTAAAGAACATTTCAGATTAAATAAGGTCCATGATTGCATGTTTGTAGTGTTGCATATTGTGATATTCAAGATACTTTCTCAAAAAAATTAAAATGTTGACGTGTATATTTCTGAGATAGAATTTGAATGTTTTTATTGCTCATTTATTGACATATATTGATAAAACATTTTGAAGAAGAAATAGTTATGGTATCTTTAATATGTGTATGTAAATTTATGAATATGACAGTTCTTATTTTATATAAAGTTTCTATATTATTTGTTTTGGGCAAAAGGGGGTCTCCTTTCAATTGTCAGGTCAAAGACCAAGTATTTCAAGGAGGTTTTATATGATTATATCTTTAATATGTGTATGTAAATTTATGAATATGACAGTTCTTATTTTATATAAATTTTCTATATTATTTGTTTTGGGCAAAAGGGGGTCTCGATCCTTTCTATTGTCAGGTCAAAGACCCAGTATTTCAAGGAGGTTTTATATGATTATATCTTTAATATGTGTATGTAAATTTATGAATATGACAGTTCTTATTTTATATAAATTTTCTATATTATTTGTTTTGGGCAAAAGTGGGTCTCGATCCTTTCTATTGTCAGGTCAAAGACCCAGTATTTCAAGGAGGTTTTATATGATTATAAAGACACTATTACTTATACACGCGTTTGTTTAAAACGTAAATCGTTTAAATGATTGACAGTTGTCAACAATGAATAAATTACTCGCTCGTCAGTCCGAATGAATGTCGGCTATCAACTATATATACCTAATTGGCGATTTAAATCAATTTAAAGTTTTAATCCAGACCACGTGCTTATTTTTAAATGCTAGTGAGAGATACGGCTGACATATTCGGATACAAAGATCCGCCGATTGAAATCATATCAAGAATTGGACTGAATTCAATGTTTTCAATATTTGTTCCTTTTATATTTTTATAATTGACAAAATCATTGTTGTTTTTTATCATTGTGAAGTCTTTCTATTTTCTTTCGACGAGATAATCATGTGCAGTGGTGAATGTACCACATTGTTCATTGATGTACACTAGCTGTTATATTTAGATAGTTAATTGCACTTTGGATAGTTAATTGCATTAACTTCTCTAACTCGTATACATGTATTAGACATGTTGTCAAATCTTGCATATATATGTGTATATAAATACATCAATTCAAGATGTGTACATAGAAATACAAATATGTATACGAAATGATATAAAGAATAATCTTTTACATTATCATTGTTGTTATACATATAATGCATAATTGTAAGTTGCTTAATGTAAAGTTTAATAAAAAAAAATCATTTAAAACTGTGTTAATTTCTGTCCTGATAATTGAGCCGCGTCATGACAAAACCAACATAATGGGTTTGCGAATTGCGACCAGCATGGATCCAGACCAGCCTGCGCAGTCTGATCAGGATCCATGCTGTTCGCTATCAGTTTCTCGAGCTACTTGTAATAGACTTGGTAAGCGAACAGCATGGACCCTGATCAGACTGCGCGGATGCGCAGGCTGGTCTGGATCCATGCTGGTCGCAAACGCACTATGTTGGTTTTGTCGTGACGCGGCTCATGTATTTTATTTGTTAAATCGTTAGAGTCTGTTTAATTATGTCAGCTCGTATAAGCATCGGACTAGTAATCCAGGGGCCACTTGTTAGTTCTTCTGGCCGAGGCAATTTATACATGACAATTAATCTCCGATATAGAGTTTAATGAACATTTGTCTCGCCGCTTTAAAAATTACGTGGGATTAATAACATTTAAAGCTACATTGTACATTATTTACATTAAATAAATATGTAAAAATATTTTTGCCATCGGCCTAAAAACCAAGCATTCTACAGTTTCATTAACCTTTTTAACAGTACGTATTGTTATAAATCTCATCAAATACTGTTCATAAATTAAGATTTTAAAAAGAAAACCCCACGGTAACACTAAAGTTCGTATACGAATTTTAACATGCAAATGAAGACTATAACAGCTCGTGTATGCGCTACGTCACGGTGTTATATTTGCTATCCGGAACACAGCAAATATAAGATTTTTTTGTGCAAAAACAATTTAACCGTTAAAGCATCACGGTGCACTTGGCCTGGGGTTCAGAAAAAATAATCATCTCATAAAAAAGATTTAATTTGTATGGAAATATCCGTTACAATGCGGAAATATACCGTTAGATTAGGACTGCTACTTATAGTCATGTTTGTTGATTTAATATTGATGTACGGATGATCTGAAGGCGGAGTTTCACATGCAAACAAAAATTGTATTTCCCATTTCGCCACAATGAGGTTGCACATTTGTATGCTCATAAAACTCATTTTGGTTGTCTGGACACTAGAATAAAACCTGGAGTCGATATGAAAACCAATTTATTAATGAAATGTCGCTATTTCTGTTTTTATGAAATTTATTCAATGTAACTTTAAAAGAAAGAAAAAGAAAAAAAACGCACAAAAAATCTTATTAATTAATGCGACATTTGTCTGTCCTGTTTGATAATGTTTAAAGCTACTCTCGCAAACAAAACGTTATAAAAACATCAACATATTTGTTTACAGTCATTAAATATGCATAGAAGTAAAATTTGCAGTTTTCACGAGATAACTGTGACCCTACGGTTGTTATGTTTCACTTGACACTGATATAAATCATACCCGTGAAAATGTTGCGAAAGTCAAAATAAAATAATACAAAATAAAATTTTACAACGGCTTAAAATGACAGAATCATAAACATAGCAAAAACTGTACTTTTATGGGTTTTTTTTTTCTTGTATTTATCATCTGGTTCAATATAAATGCACGTGTTTGAGGTGAAGTGTTATCTTTTGATGACATTTTATTTCAAAGTACAGCAACATTTCAAATATTTCTTTCTTTAATTTTGAAGTGATATTATAAATTTCAATAATATTTGTAACTTTCGTATTTGGAAATTGAAACCACTTAAATGTTCTAAATTCAAAACTTTTGTAAAGTCAATCAGATTAAACGTTTATATCTACACTAATTAGTTATTTCCCTTCCTTATATCCTTGAGAAGTGAACAGGAAGTATAGAAATGTCATTAACAGTTTTTGTTTACACAGTGAATGATATATTATCTTAAACTATGATCTGGTTATTTTAAATACATGTAGATCGATAAGCGTGCTTGGGTTTTCTTTCTTGTCTTAAAACCTCTTACATTTTGACTTTTGATGAACATTATAAACATGTACAGGCGCGGATACTAGACTGAGTTGCACAATTTTGATAACGGGTTTGCATATTCAAAAGGTGGTTGACATTTACTAATTTTCAAGAGGGGGCAAAAGACCAGATTTGGGTTATTTCACTACTCTCTAAATTATTTTTTCAAATAAAAACCACAAACAAACTAAGTTGATATCCAAACTCCAGAGTAATTCTACATACAACGCAAAAACAGTAGAGGAGCCATGTCCCGACACCCCCGTCTTGATCCGTGCATGACGTCAATGTTTTATGTGGAAATAGTAACTTATACCATTACCAAGTTTTATGTGGTAGTGTACATGTAGTTCAGAGAAAATAGCAGACAAAGTTTGATCGAGTCTGTTCATGAAATATGATGAGTTTAAACTTTGACAAAAATAACAGTTTTTTTTTCAAAGTCATGAGATTTTATTCATAAACAAGTGGCACCGAATAATTCTTCATCAATTGCTTAACATAAGTTGGCGGGTGCAATTGATTATATTTTCTGAAAATCAATTCGACATTGATCTGATAACAGAAAAGTCTGAGTTTTAGGAATGGACCATCAGGCCTATTAATCACGAAATCAGTGTATACAAGTAGAGATTTTGATGCTAAAGCATCAAGTCGCCGGATAGAAAATGATTGTATCATCATAAATATAAAAGAATATCAGTTTAATTAATGGTTCAGGTATAAAGAAAAGAGGAACAATATGTTGAGTAACTGTTTATTCACAATAAAACATCATACATGTATATGAAGCAAACTTGCTTAGCAATATTGTCAAGGAACTGCTATGATTATTAAATAAGCAAGTATTTCGTTAGTTTACGTAACTTATTATGATTTGTGCTAAAGATTTTATTGATAGTATAGATATTAAATCAATTAATATTGCTTGATGGCCTACAGGTGGTAAGTAGGACGAAGTTGTGCCCTAGTAGGCCAAGTTCGAATCTTTGAAAATCCCTTTTGCAGTTTTCATAAAACTATTTTTTTATTATTTCTTTTAACTATATGAAACATAAGTTGATAAATTGTGTTTCATTTCTAGCATTTTTTTTTTATTTCAATTTTTTTTATTTTAATTTTGATTAATTTTGTAAGGCGAGTGATATTCTTGTAATTCTACTTGTAATTCTACCTTATACATATACCGATATACCAGACATCGAAATCCGTTTTGTATACTTCAGAATCGAATATTTGAAAATATATATGTTTTAATTATTGCATGAAACAATGCAATTCTACCGTAAAAGTGGTATCTGCATAAAAAATATTTTTTTTTGCACTATCGAAAAAATAAATTATTTAGTTGAAATCAATATTCCTGTCGTTACATACGATATAGTAAACGTTTAATTGCCTTTCAGTTCGATAAAATATTAACAAAAAGATATTTTATTAGTTTTCTTTATTATGTATCTAATACGATCCGTCATACCGTTTTGGTAACCTGCGCGACGGAAATTGACGGAATATAACGTAGACGACGATTACCACTATTTATTTCAATAAATGTGCCTCTTTAGCATAAATATATTTTGTGATGTTCAACCTAAACTAAACTATTGAACGTTGACAGAAAGGGCCAAGTTTAACCCTTTACCAAGAAAAAATGAAAAGGTTTTGAAAATTTATTTAATTCTTTAATGTGCAAATTATGAGTATACAGACCTTTCTAATGATATAAAAATGAAACTGATTAATGAAAGATAACTTTGTAATTATTTATACATTTGCATCTAATTAGCCGCCATACCGTTTTCCAACTAGTATGTCTTATCAGCAATCTGTTACTATTAATAGATTCTATAACACAAACATTACAACGGGTAGTCACGTGATTCTTACAATAGAACAGGGAGAATCTGTTTATAATAAGATAAAATAATGAAATATAATAGGTCTCATAAGATATAAACAACCAAATAATTTAAATGTGTCATTTCAAATATCATTCGTGATTTATCAATCATAAAATAGCAACGCTTGACACTTAGAAAAAAAGTAAAAGTATCCCTAACTTCAATGACTGGTCCATAGGGATACGTTATTAATTCATTTTATGAAAATTGTAATGTTGCTTTTTAAGATGTCAACATTTGTATATTTCATATCAATTAGCAATGTTACTTTATTTTTGAATTTTTAAGATTATGAAAAATAATTGTGATCCTTAATTGTTCAGTAATTGATTTGTTTTTATATTCAGATTTTAAGGCCTTCTCCTACCATAGATATAATATTAAACTGTTACAAATATAGTCGCCGGTTTCTACCGGCGACTAATAAATACATAATTACAAAGATCGAGATGTATCGTAATTATGTTTGGCGTGTGTATGTTATAATTACGGATCAAATATGTTACGGTTACCTGCAAGAATAACATCTCACCGCTTTCCTAATGTATCAGGTAATCCGGACGAATGTATACCTCCAACAACTCAGACCATCTCGGCAATCAACAAGGGGATCAAATGGCTCCCTCTGGGAGACCGACTGAATATTTACCCTATTGTTTAATGTTTTTTCTAAATACTTGGTTTTCAAGTGCATTTAATGATCAACATTATTTTTTGTACAATCACATTGCAGTATTTTTCAAATTTCTGCTTAGGTAATGTGTACTAACTAAACAAAATTTACTTAATCAGTCGTCTAACCAGAGAAATGCTTTGTTTTTGGTTGAAAAATAATGTTGATCATTAAATAGGTTAATGTTTAATAATACGCATTAAAAATAATTTGTCGCGTGCCTGCGGCAAGCTTGATCAATTTATTTTTGTTAATACTTAATTATCTGTTCTTTTTTGTACATTAGATACACAGGAAAATAGCATTTTTATTAAAATATCAATGCCTGAAATAAATATATAAAATGTGTCAAATTTCCACCTTAGTTTACGATTTGGAAGGACTTCATCAAACTTTAACTTGACAGTATTCTATAACATATTTTGCGTTGCTGTTATTGTGAACGGTTCTTTTTTAATTCCACCTTATTATCATAGTTTTCCCATTTAGCAAGCAACTTAAGCTAATAAGCGAAACATGATATGTATGTTTAGCGTTCATGTGAAAGGCATGATTTCAGATGAATGATAAAAAACAGACTGTAATGACTGTCTGTAAGGTCTGGCAATTATCTTGTTTACTTTAATTATATCCCGGTCTGTGACAAGATAGTTAAATAATTATTGGACTAGACCCAAAATGTATAGCCTTTTAAATGCTTAAAGTTAATCAATAAAACGTTACATGCCAAATAAGAAATCTTTTATCAGATCTTATTTTCATATACTGGTAACCAGCATACTTTGAATCAAATTTACAACTTTATTCCAGGTGAAAATGTGAACAAGAAAGTCTGTGTTTGCAGAAAGTCCATACAATCATATATAATGAATCACAGATGTGCAAGGACACAGATATTGATATAGTAATACAAGCTATATAAATAATTTATTGCTATTTGCACAAGATAACGCGTATACATGTTCAAGCAGCACGACTTCAGATGTTATTCAAATATTTGCCACGTTTACACATAAAACAGTGTTAGTTGTTATAATTTTTTTTTCTAATTACAACGTCATATTGAGAGTTAGTTCATTGTACCTTGCTTGTATTTGTATTCCAACGATAACAAAACTTACAAGGGTGAAAATTGAAAGCCTGGGTTCGTTGCATTTCCATGTTTCTTGTTAAATTTTAAATTATTGATCGAGTGTAGCGTAATTTCCAAATGAATGTGCTCATTTACAACAAAACTATTAAGCAACATTACTTGGAAAATCTATTCTTATCATCAAATGCTGTTTGTAGAACTGACTATTTGAAGACATTTCACAACTTCTGTCAAGTTTGTCTAGATTTATATGAAACTTTCAAAGGCAATTGAGCCGCGTCATGACAAAACCAACGTAATGCGTTTGCGACCAGCATGGATCCAGACCAGCCTGCGCATCCGCGCAGTCTGATCAGGATACATGCTGTTCGCAAGCAGTTTCTTTACTTGTTATAGGGTCTGTAAGCGAACAGCATGGATCCTGAATAGACTGCGCGGATGCGCAGGCTGGTCTGGATCCATGCTGGTCGCAAACCCATTATGTTGGTTTTGTCATGACGCGGCTCAATTTTTCAATAAATGAAAAATGAATATCAATATAGGCCAAAAACCTATGTTACAATGCTACATATCTTCACTAGATACCACGTTCAAATGAAGTAAAAAAACTCATTAAATATTTATTCAACTTAGGAAATTGATAGTGTTTTTCATGAACGAAACAAAATGAAGATTTAAGAATAGAGACATTCGAATTCATATAAACTCATCGCAATACATATATTCAATATTGAAATATTGTAACTGAACTACAATTTTTAAATACTATGTTATAAGTTTATATGTAAGAACTAGATGTGCAAATTTCGTATTCGATTTTGAAATAAATCTGTTGCAAACAAATATAAATGGATATCAAGTTCTACTAATTTTAATAATTTTAAAAACTGGTCTTCTGTCAAACGGATTTCGGCGCTTTTGCTTCGTACGTCACTTTTGCGTACTTTCTTAAATCCCATCTGAAATACCGATGAAAACAATGCATCAGACCATTCCCTGTTTTCCATTATTCCAAAGTATTCCATTTGTTGTAAGTTATGTTTCGCCGATTCTAACCACAGATAAGCTCTTTTGCGCATTACATTTCTGTTAATATAGTCAACATAGCAGTCGGCTACTGTAAGGTCTGCCAACATCCGGGTCATTCTATTCGTGGCTAAATTATACTTGCAGTCTATAAACTCATCTATACCTACACCTTGCCATGTTTCTGAGAGAAAGCAAGGCCTGACGTCCAACCATTCAGCCATACCGTTACTACAACCTAATAGAGCGTCTTGCCAGTGACCTCCATAAAAGCTTTGATGATAGTACTCACTCATATATCGAGCAATAGGGTCTCGAAGTTGAGTAAAGTAGAAATATCTGAAAATACAATGATTCATACAAATGATACAAATACAATCAAACAGTGAATATATGTCGATACATTTATTCGATTTGTATTCTTCATACAGTGTTTCTGTTTCTGCAAGTTCCTAATGGAAATAATGTACATCCTATACTGACATCATATACTTGTAATCTATAGCTTTTGTAATTCTCTAAATTTGGTGTGCAACAACTTTGTCTACGAATAAAATGAAATGTTAAAATAATGAAAACCCTCAATAATGCTTCAATGAGAAATAACTTATCTACGCGTAGATGCATAACATGCATGATTTTCTTTTTACAAGTAAAAATCTAAAGCGCCATTCGTATTTCGCTCATGTCATTACGCTATATTTGATTATAAATGTTTCTAAATGAAATATATATGTTTTTGGTTGGGTTTTACGTCGCATCAACACAGTAAAGAATATATGGCGACCAGGACCTCAAAACGACGTGCCTTCTTAGCATTTTTTTTCAGGCACAAACGGGCACCCGAGTAGAACCACCGGCGTTCCGCAAGCTAGATGGATAGCTTTCTTACATGAAAGAATCCAAAGTCCCTGTCAGGATTCGAACTAACAGCGGTGACGGGCATGCAATTGGTCTGAAGTCAACAACCTTAACCACCCGGCAACGGACGCTCCTTAATTCAGGTCACATTGACACAATGTTCGTTATGAAGCCAAAAGCCAAAGTCATATCAATATCGTTTGGTCCTCTCTTCTATTATTTTAGCGAATAATAGGCATCTTTATAGGACGGGGTTTTCCCGCAAGGTAGCTGAATATTAAACATCTATATTCACATTCTCAATTCTGAGATTAAAAAATAGTCAGAGGTGTGGGGCCAATGAGCGGACAAATAACGTTATAAGTGATTTTTACATGCAGAAGCTACTCGGCTTATCTATCGAATGTTGATGAATTTACTCGATGCAATAGGTTTTACCCGTTTGTAAAGCTTGTTAGTCGATAGCCTGGATGACATAAAACACAATAATGTGTAAATGAAAGTAGTCAGTCATAAGGATGTCAGAATATGATCTCATTAGCTGTCAAATCATTATAACATTATACATATGGTAGATTGAAACAGAATCAACTCAGTTTTACTTGCCTTCTATATCGCCTTTTTTGCTCCATCTGATCTATTTGATTAGAATACATCTGTGAAGTTGGGTCCAGTCAGCGTGCAGACCGCAAGGCCAGCCGGATAATTTAGATGTATATATCCATATATTACCCTTTGGGTTAAAACAAGGGCAAGTTGGCTGTTTTAAATACACACTTACACTTAAAAGGATACGATAATTCTCGTATTAACCTATCATTGAAATGCATACCTCCAGTTTTCTGAATATGCAAAAATACCATGACGTCAGTATTGATGTCATAATTATGCTGTATTGATACATTTTTAAACTCAGATTTAAAGCTATATGACTTTCCTGTGAAATATCGTCTTAACACATGGTATGACTTAGAATGCAAATAAGACTGCGTAAGAATTTTTGATAAAAAGAAATTGTCGGTTTGAGCTTTTTGTTTAAATTCTGCAAACGTGTAAACTTTAGGTCTATGTTTTGTCGTTTTGTATAGTTTTCGACGTTTTCTGCATCTTTTTATGTGAATGTAGATCTTCAGCTAGTTTCACTTCATGGTCAGTTTCATTCGAATCATGCGGCTCCGTTATTGGGCAATTTGTTTGAACAGTTTACTGCATAATATATAACAGCAGGGGGTTCCTTGATATGCATCGTATGCTTTTCATTGCATAAATCATTAGATTTTTTGTCGACAATTGTTTGAATGTACAATACTGATACTGAAAATGCTACAAAACAAAACAGTAACTTAGAATATGGTATCCGTCTTTTTATTCCCATTGTGAGTTTTGATCATCCCTTAATTCATTGACTACTACTGTAAGATAAATTGTCTGCCCATAACGTCACACTATAAACGCTCACATGTTACGTCTGCAATAATCGTTCACCACTTCGATGTTTGGCTTCATATATCACAAATTTCTCTTCCATTATTGACTGAAAATAAATTCATAGCTGATTAGTAAAAGATATGCTTTATCTTCATGGGTAAGTTACGTGTGATATTGATCGTACTTAAATCGATTTTAGCGTGTAAAACTTAAGTCAGTTAAAATCAATTGTTCCCATCATCACGTTTACCTGTTTAATTTAGATATCTCTTAAAGCAACACGCATCCATCTCCATGTATTTTTTACGAAAATTAAGACTGATCAAAATACTAAAATGACAGTGAAAAAAATCAAATAATTAACTTATACAGGTCATCGAAATACATGTTGATATATATGTCAGTATAACCCTTACGTTATAGAATTAGTTAGAATTATGGTGTTTAAAATAATAAATTCAGTTCATTGCTGCATGTAACATATACGGTTAAGCATATCGATGCACTTGTATTTATGATATTAAAGTTTCATTTTTTCATAATGTTTATGTAAGGCGTGTAGCTTTAAACAGTTAAATCGATTTCTTCACATTTTTCACACAAATTACTTAATAGATTAATGTAGGAAATGTTAGTCGTTACTCGGCTGACTTGTACCAGTTAATGTATTGCAAACCTTATCACGTTACTAATGTAACAATTGGTGTAATCTGATAATATTTATCGGAACGTTTTCGACAACTTATCCGAAGACTGACGGAAAGGGCCGAAAAGTTGCGATTGGTTTCGTTTTTTGTTGATAAAATAATGCAATTAATGTTTCTAACCTTTGCTGCTCATTTTCTGTAAATGCATTGCCGGTTTACTAGAGAGAAAAAAAACAACAGTGAATGATTCGAAACAGGTCCTGCCACTGATAGTACTTAAATTATCTGAACGTGTGTAACATTAATACGAATTGACGTTTAAAACAGCCTTGTTTGTTTTGCATTTTTACAATACTGTATATCAATTTATCATAATCTTTTTTCCGGCGGTCAGTAAACCTGTACAGTATATGTTCTATACTCCGCTAACAGTGGACTACTTTTCTCTTTAATCAAATAAAATGAAGAAAGATATAGAAAAATCTAGTGTACTCACATCACAAATTCGAGGTGCTTCAATACACATACACATAGGGTATCATCTTGAATTCGTTATTGAGTATAAATTATGGATGTACATTTTGTATTAAATATCAATACAAACGAAGTAAATATTAGATCTACTGTATTGAAATCAATATAAACTGAAATTACACATCCTATTTTTAGCTAAAAAATAAACTTCCTGAATTAAAGCACATATTTACCATTCATACAATTATCCCTGCATTTTTACATCCGAAACACTCAATTATTGTTGATATGCTACACAGTTTAATCAACATGTATCTCGCATAACATGTCTAGCTATCGGACTTACACACACTGTACTGCACTATGCTACCTCTCGCTATATTTACACAGTCGCTGGTATCAAATATCTTCTTTTCAAAACCTTTTTTGTTGTTGAAGTAAGCTGAACGGTGTAATTTATCAACATTGTATAAATACTGGTTGAACGGACAATTACAGTTTGTAGTGTGTTAATAAAGACTGGTTTATTGTGTTTTAATTAGGACGTTTTCGGGAGTTTTCATATAAACATATACAATTTAGGCAAATAAAACTGTTCAAACTTGTGTTAGAATATGATAACATTGGGGTCACGGTGACCGTTCTCGTTTTTGAGTTATCTGCCCCTGATTCAGACTTTTCTAATTATTTGAGGTAATTTCAAGGGCAGATAACTTAAATACATAAATAAATTCTTGTTTTTACTTCTGGATTATGTTTTCCTTTTTATTGTTGAGTACAATACATGATAACATTCCTTACATCGTTTCTGTTAATTTCTTTCAATGAAAATATTTTAAGGTACTTTAAATTCTTAAAAAATATGCCATTTTTTAAGAACAAATGCATAGGTTTTAAGAAGAAGTGGGAATAAAAACTACCCACTCTAAATTTGTTCTTGAAATTTTGCATGTAAACTTAAACGAAGGTAAGCTTCATGAAAATAAGAAAACAAAATTGTATTGTTTCCCTTCTTTGTAAATTATCTGCGCTTGAATTTTATAAAAAAAAGTCCAATTCAAGGGCAGATAACTCAAAAACGAGAACGGTGACTCCGATTCTTTTTCGCATTAAACGTTTCTGTTATCATATTTTAACAACATGCCAAGTTTAAACAGTTTTAATTTTGCCTATATATATGTCTATATGAAAACTCCCGAAAACGTCTTTAACTTCCATGTGAAACTGATAGCTTTCTATGTGAATTTTAAACTCAATAAGTGTTGTATAATAAATTCATAAATATCATAATAAATAGGGCATAAAAAGCAACGATGATTTAATTCGAGGTTAACTTACACATTCGACTTTATATCTGGTAGACAGTATGTTGCACAAAACCAGACAACCTTTTTACAATATGCACTATTTCATATTAGATCTACATATAAAACTTATAGTAAACACCATGTCACCTTATAATAAACATTATGTCACCTTATAATTAATACTATGTCACCATATAATAAGCAATATTTCATCTTATAATAAGCACCATGTCACCTGATAATAAGCACCATGTCACCTGATAATAAGCACCATGTCACCTGATAATAAGCACCATGTCACCGTATAATAAGCACAATATCATCTTAAAATTAGCACCATGTCACCTTATAATAAGCACCATGTCACCTTATGATAAGCACCATGTCACCTTATGATAAGCACCATGTCACCTTATAATAAGCACCATGTCACCTTATAATAAGCACCATATGTCACCTTATAATAAGCACCATGTCACCTTATAAGCACCATGGCACCTTATAATAAGCACAATGTCACCTTATAATAAGCACCATTCATCTTATAATGAGCACCATGTCACCTTATAATAAGCACCATGTCACCTTATAATAAGAACCATGTCACCTAATGATAAGCACCATGTCACCTTATAATCAACACTATGTCACCTAATGATAAGCACCATGTCACCTTATAATCAACACCATGTCAGTGCACCTTATAATAAGCACCATGTCACCTTATAATCAACACTATGTCACCTTATAATAAGCACCATGTCACCATATAATAAGCACCATGTCACCTTATAATCAACACTATGTCACCTTATAATAAGCACCATGTCACCTTATAATAAGCACCATGTCATCTTATACTCAACACTATGTCATCTTATAATAAGCACCATGTCACCTTATGATAAGCACCATGTCACCTTATAATAAGCACCATGTCACCTTATAATAAGCACCATGTCACCTTATACTCAACACTATGTCATCTTATAATAAGCACCATGTCACCTTATGATAAGCACCATGTCACCTTATAATAAGCACCATGTCACCTTATAATAAGCACCATGTCACCTTATAATAAGCACCATGTCACCTTATAATAAGAACCATGTCACCTAATGATAAGCACCATGTCACCTTATAATCAACACTATGTCACCTTATAATAAGCACCATGTCACCTTATAATAAACACCATGTCACCTTATAATAAGCACCATGTCACCTTATAATAAGCACCATGTCACCTTATGATAAGCACCATGTCACCTTATAATCAACACTATGTCACCTTATGTCACCTTATAATAAGAACCATGTCACCTAATGATAAGCACCATGTCACCTTATAATCAACACTATGTCACCTTATAATAAGCACTATGTCACCTTATGATAAGCACCATGTCACCTTATAATAAGCACCATGTCACCTTATAATAAGCACCATGTCACCTTATAATAAGCACCATGTCACCTTATAATAAGCACCATGTCACCTTATAATAAGCACCATGTCACCTTATAATAAGCACTATGTCACCTTATATAAGAACCATGTCACCTAATGATAAGCACCATGTCACCTTATAATCAACACTATGTCACCTTATAATAAGCACTATTGTCACCTTATAATAAGCACCATGTCACCTTATAATAAGCACCATGTCACCTTATAATAAGCACCATGTCACCTTATAATAAGCACTATGTCACCTTATAATAAGAACCATGTCACCTAATGATAAACACCATGTCACCTTATAATCAACACTATGTCACCTTATAATAAGCACTATGTCACCTTATGATAAGCACCATGTCACCTTATAATAAGCACCATGTCACCTTATAATAAGCACCATGTCACCTTATAATAAGCACCATGTCACCTTATAATAAGCACCATGTCACCTTATAATAAGCACCATGTCACCTTATAATAAGAACCATGTCACCTTATAATCAACACTATGTCACCTTATAATAAGCACCATGTCACCATATAATAAGCACCATGTCACCTTATAATAAGCACCATGTCACCTTATAATCAACACCATTTCACCTTATTATAAGCACCATGTCACCTTATGATAAGCACCATGTCACCTTATATATATATTAAATGTCACCATTTATAATAAGCACAATGCCGCCTGATAATAAGCACTACATCATCTATAATAAACGCTATTTTATAATTTGCACTATGTAAATTGTAACCTTATGTTATAAGCACTATGTCATGTTATAGATAGCACAATGAACAACTTAATAAGTTAACATTATACAACCTTATTATTTGCACTATATATTATTTGAACTATATTTTATGTTATAATAAGTAATTTGTGTCATCTTATAATAAGCACAATATATTACCTTATATAATATGCACTATTCTTCTAAACTCGAAAATCCTATCAAACGGGTAAATATTTGAAGCGATATATAACACAGTCACAAAAAAAAATGTTTAAACAAGTCTTAAAGTTTATTTAGTAGTAATAGGTTAAACGTACCGAAAAGATCGGCATATTGTGTAATACTTGTAATTAATTAGCATGACTAGTCGATATATAAATAACTACTATTCATTGTCGATATGTCATCCCCTTAAACGGCTGAATTCTCTGGTCGTAGAACGTTTAGAAAACAACAACATACCTAGCTATACATGTGTGTAGAATAGTTCATTTCCTGCGGTACATGATGTGATATATATATATACATGTATACATGTACAGGATCTATCTTTCATTATACAAGTACATGTAGTAATTAACATGACTATAACTGTAACTTTCACTTTCCATAGAACAAATTAGTCATATTACACAGAAAACAAGTCATACGTGATAAAAAGTTATTTTAGGTAAAATATAATGAATCATGGTTGAAACATGATATCTTTACTTTTTATGAAGAATTACCATGAATTCATACATGTTTATCAGTTACGAACAAAGGTTGTTTACATGTCGTGTCATTTAGGGTATTAAAGGGACTCCACTGAGTTTTTTTGACATGGTGGGACTGAAAATATTTTTTCCAGATAAATGTACCATTTGATGTAGGTTTAGACCAATAATCTTTGTGCAAAATTTCAGATCATTCGCGCACCTCGTTTTTCCAGAATAGTTATTCAAATTGTAATAAAAAAGACCCAAAATTTAAACGCTTTTCACTCAAATTAGGCTAAGATCGAAGATTTTCAATTTATTTCAAAGTATATTTCTTAACTATCTTTGCATATATTTCTGTTTAAAGTGTCCCAGTTCATTTATGTAAGAAAATCAAATGTTATGTTTTAAGGCTTTTAAACCTCAGTGGAGTCCCTTTAAGAATTCTAGCTTAGACAGTCGAAGGATTGAATAACTACGTGAACGTCAATTTTGAAAACGAATCCTATACAATATTTGTCAAATTTCATAACAAACGCAAATGTTTATGTACATTATATTTACGACTGGTGACATTTTCATTCATTTCTACAGTATAATCAACTTCGTCACTTCCAGTAACCACGATAGTAGGCACTTGATGGCAAAAAGTTTTTTTTATCGACTACCCATTGTGACCGACTACCCGCCGTGATTTTTATAATTTTTTTATCTATAACAATTCATTAAAATCTACCGACAAAACGTCTTTTTTAAAAATAGATATATCTGCTGCGTTAATAAAGTAGTAATTTATATACACAGTAGATATATCTATTTTTAAAAAAGACGTTTTGTCGGTAGATTTTTAATGAATTGATATAATTATGTGTGTGTTATAGATAAAAAAAAATATAAAAATCACGGCGGGTAGTCGGTCACAATGGGTAGTCGTGCCTATGACCACGATGACAAACATTAAATAATTCTAAATGCTTGTTATATAAATATAAAACTGTGAAACGTTTTATATAAACACATAAAATACAGTTTCTGTTATTTCTGGACATTCGCCATACTATCAAAAAAGATCTATTAAGCTTGTCAAATAGTAGCAATGAAATCATTTTTCAAATCGAGCCAACAATTTATTTGTGATCATAACAAATGTTCAAATAAAGACTGGACTATGCATATGACAGATCATTGTGTTAAATATTATTGATACATGTAGTAATTAAGTTACTTCAAAATGGCTTTCAGTGTATCATACTATTGTCTGTCAACTTGTAATATTAAACATATGTATAGTGGACAGATTGAGGACCTAAAATGGCGGACAGTACCTCATGGGAAGACCATTGTCCTTCCAACGATAATTAAAGAAATTCCTGGACCTTCGAAGGAATACAGTTTGTATCTTAATAATCGATACCTAGAGTACAGCCGAAAGTATAAAGGCAAAGTTCCGCGCGCCCCTGCATTCCGGCGATTTTCCCGCCAAAAAGTGGATAAAGTAGTCCGAAGATTGTCCGTCGTCAGTGCTAAGTCCTCTCCATAATTTCATCAAATTATTATCTTGGATTAACAAAATAAGAAATACAGGTGAAGATAAAATAATTCTTTGTCTTAAAGTGTCATTCCAATAATTATGCGTGCTGTTTTACGATAGACAAGGGACATTTCTGATTTCTTCTGGACTGTCGGAGACCCATACACATGTATGCAAGCAGACAGTGGAAAAAGAACTTTTTAAAGGAAGGACATGAAGAAGAAAAAAAACAGAAAAACATGTGTATCAATTAATCAGATTTTCATGCATTATTGTCTGTTCCCTTTTACTTTTTTTCAGCTGAACTTTTATAAAAGACTAAGAATTTCAAACTTTAAAAAACTTTATCTGAAACCCATATCAATTGCATTAATATTCTTTAAACTGTAATAAGGTCAACATGGACAGTTATAATACATGTAATATATTTGTTGTTTACTATAACTTTCGGGATGATTAAAGGCATAACTTTACTGGTTATGAGTGATTTTCAACTCTTAGTATTCTATTATTATTGTTAATTTTATGAATTGTATTAAAATTATGTAACATTTTTTTACCTTTGTTTGAATGTTGTTCTTTCAAAAGTGTACTATGATTTACCATATTCCAAAAGATAAAGATTAAAAAACAACCACAAACAATGGATAAATAACTTTCTAAAACAAAGAATACTCAATAATCATACTCAGCATACCAATTTACATGTACATGTCGATGATTTATGTAGTCTAGTGATTGTGTAACTTGAACGTGACGATGTATTTTATAATATGAAATTATACTGTGCTATTTTGTAATCTGCGTGGGACAGAAACCGGTGCAAATAGCGGTCAGGGTAATATTTTTTCATATATGTAGCTTTAAAGATATTTTATTATTTTTAATGGGATAGTGCAGAGACATAGATAATTATGTATGTCTATGGATAGTGTGAAGAACCCTCTCATTATATAGTAAGTAACCGGTGATATATTCTACTGAAAGTGAAACCGCGTGTTTGAACTATAAGATATTCACAAGATTTCACTTTACGATAAAAAAAATTCCAGGAAACATTTTATTTGCAAGTCTAATAAATTAATAAAGGGAAAATAAAGTTAAAGTTTGCGACAACATTAAATCATCGGTTAGAATGTGGATCATTAATATATGCAACCTCATTTGTGTTATTCGATTAACTGAAACATTATTGGAACTATTCCTGAGCGCGTTGATTTTAATCAAGTAAGCATTAAAAAGCGCGCGTAAGTGTTATTCGTAACAAGCTGACAAGAATTGGTAAGATTTCTAGACTTTTTAAACGTTTGATTGAAGTTCAGTTGATATTTGAAGGGAAAGAAGTGCTATTTTTATACTTATGTAATATATTTATTAACTGTCATTGTATGGATTGAATTACATCGGACAATGTAACATATTTTCGCGGCGTCTATTGTGGACAATAATTGTCCACTTGGGCGTCAGAACCTCTTCTACTGTTTGATCCGCCCAGTAAACTGTAAATAAAAACTTTAAACATTTTATCACAAATGAGGCATCAGTCATTTAACTTGTTTTGAATATTTAGATTAATATATATGATACTGTTTTATTTCAGCACCAGTGATAATTGATAATGAAGATTTATTTTTGTGGAAGCATTCGAGCAGGAAGGCAAGATGCTGAATTATATGCTAGACTTATTAATCAACTTAGAGCCTATGGTACTGTGTTGACAGAGCATGTTGGTTCAAAGGAACTGGAGGAATGTATGTTTAGCTTTAAACCGATGTTAATTGTTTAAGATAGCATTAAATTTTATTTTATTTTAGTCGTTTACCTCATAAGCATTGGGTTTGAAAATTGAACTGAAAGATCCAGTATAATTTATTTCATCATGCTACAACCATTTAAAGGTAAAAAAAATCTTTCTTCTGTTTAACATTTTATTGAAGGAACGAAAAAGGCTTTAGTATAATAACAAACTGAACAAGGATTCATGTTTTATTAAGTTTGAACAAATTTCTTTGCAGCTGAGAAAACAAGGACAGATAAATATATACATGATAGAGATGTTGACTGGCTTGTAGAGAGTGATGGTAAATACAATGAATACTAAATAAATTATACTTTGAAAATAATTTTATATGAGCAATAGGCTATGTCTCTTTACAATTTCAAAGTGTTTGATTTGGCCTACAGGTTATAAAACTTTTGTCTGATTTTTTACTTGAAGCTCAGGATTTTCATTGGTCAATACGCATTCTGTGCTAGTTTCAACCAATCAAATGTTTGAGTGAAGTATAATTCTTCGCATTCATCACTGCAAAATTGAAGTCGTGCATTTTTGACTAATTTTTTACAAGAAATTGCTGAAGTTCCCATTTCCATTGGTATGAGTCATGTTCCCAAAATCCTGGGGAAAAGAACCTGCTGATACTTCTAATGATATCTCAACATTTATTAAACTTGGATGATTACTTAATACTGAAATGTAACCTGCATGTGTCTATTTTTTTCAGCTGTGGTTGCCGAGGTAACACAGCCATCACTTGGGGTTGGTTATGAGATTGGTAGAGCTGTTGCAATGAATAAAAAGATACTGTGTTTGTTTAGACCATCTCCAGATAAACGTATGTATAAATTTACTAACATTTATTAGTGATTTTTAGCTCCATAATACTTTTAAATGAGGCAGATCAGTTGTTGTGACCATTTTGGTTAATTTTTAGCTCATCTGTCACAAAGTGACAGGGTGAGCTTTTGTGATCGCTTTTCGTCCGGCGTCCGTCCGTCCGGCGTCCGGCCGTAAACTTTTACTTTAAATGACATCTCCTCATAAACCACTAAGCCAATTTCATCCAAACTTCACAGGAATGTTCCATTGGTGGTCACCTTTAAAAATTGTTCAAAGAATTTAATTCCATGCAGAACTCTTGTTGCCATGGCAACCGAAAGAAAAAACTTTAAATATCTTCTTTTAAAAAACCATAAGAGCTAGAGCTTAGATATTTGGCATGAAACATCTTCTAGTGAGTGTCTACCAAGTTTGTTCAAATAAAAGCCCTGGGGTCAAAATTGGCCCCGCCCCAGGGGGTCATTGATTTTCCCTATATGCATATAGTAAAAACTTAAAAAATCTTCTTTTAAAGAACCCAAAGAGCTAGAGCTAAGATATTTAGCATGAAACATGTTCTAATGGGTGTCTACCAAGTTTGTTCAAATAAAAGCCCTGGGGTCAAAATTGGCCCTGCCAGGGGGGGGGGTCTTGATTTTCCCTTTATGCATATAGTAAAAACTTAAAAAATCTTCTTTTAAAGAACTCAAAGAGCTATGGCTAAGATATTGAGCATCAAACATGTTGTAATAGGTGTCTACCAAGTTTGTTCAAATAAAAGCCCTGGGGTCAAAATTGGCCCCGCCCCAGGGGGTCATTGATTTTCCCTATATGCATATAGTAAAAGCTTAAAAAATCTTCTTTTAAAGAACCCAAAGAGCTAGAGCTAAGATATTTAGCATGAAACATGTTCTAATGGGTGTCTACCAAGTTTGTTCAAATAAAAGCCCTGGGGTCAAAATTGGCCCTGCCTAGGGGGTCATTGATTTTCCCTTTATGCATGTAGTAAAAACTTAAAAAATCTTCTTTTAAAGAACTCAAAGAGCCCTGGCTAAGATATTTAGCATCAATCATGTTCTAATGGGTGTCTACCAAGTTTGTTCAAATAAAAGCCCTGTGGTCAAAATTGGCACCGCCCCGGGCACTTACGAACTTTCGCTATACGTGTATGCAGTATTTCGATAGAGCGGAAATCAGTGCGCGAGCATGCGCTTTGCCATATCTCGTTCAGTTACCGCTCACGTTTTAAACTCGGTTGCTATGAAGCGACACTAAGCGTACATGGCTTTTACAACTAAAATATCAGACAAACACATTAAAACAATACACAAAAACTACACATAGTTGTTTTCTATATTAATAACTGATAGTCAAACAAATACCTCAATATGCTTACCGATTTAATGTATTGTTTACATGTGATGACAGCAACGCTGTGTGTAAGATTACTTTCGGTTCAGAAAATTCATTTGTTTACCATCAAAACTCATATGTTTACCATAGGAACCATATATAGATAGAAAGCAAATTAAAAAAAGGTAAAGAAAAAATTGTCCGTTTCTGAACAAAAAATCGAATAAATAAATACAAAGTATTTTTAAAAGGTCCCTTCTTTAAGTTCATTTGAAAGGGGAATAATTTGGTTGGATTTTAGACAGGGAAACATGGAGTTATCTTTCATAGCTAGGGAATATGGCCGACTGAAATCATGCAAGCAAGTTTGTAAGTGCCGGGGGCCATTGATTTTCCTTATATGTGTATAGCAAAAACTTAAAAAATCTTCTTTGAAAAAACCCAAATAGCTAGAGTTTAGATATTAAGCATGAAACATCTTTTAGTGAGTGTCTACAAAGTTTGTTCAAATAAAAGCCCTAGGGTCAAAACTGGCCCCGCCCCAGGGGTGTCATTGTTTTTAACTATATGTGTATAGTAAAAACTTTAAAAAATCTTCTTTTAAAAAGCCCAATGAGCTAGAGCTTAGATGTTTAGCATGAAACATCTTCTAATGGGTGTCTACCAAGTTTGTGCAAATAAAAGCCCTTGGGTTAAAATTGGCCCTGCAACGTTTGGGGGGGGGGGGGCTATATACAGGTGAGCGCCCTCAGGGCCATCATGGCCCTCTTGTTTACTCTTGTGCCCACAAGGAACTCAAGGTGAGCTTTTATGATGGCAATGTGTCCTTCAGTTGATTTCCACAAAATCTGCAGACAGTATCTCGTCTTCAACCACTTTGTGGATTTTGACCAAACTTCACAGGTGACCTTTAAAAGTTATGTATATGGTTCTAGTCTGATTGCAAAAATAGGTGATAGGTGTTTAAAATAGACTTTAAAAAACATACTAAAATGCTTACGTCCGTCCTATAGCATCATTTGTGGTCTTCTATCAGGCTTCGCGAAAGTTGCCGGACCGTCGGACATGTCCGGCAAAAATCAGGTCTGTCCGATATTTTTTTTCCTAGTTCCGGACCTTATGTCCGGTACGAATACCGGGATAGATCCAAGACCGATCAAGACCAAGTTTTCTCCCTTGAATAAAAAAATGTGAAACGAGTTTTGATTCGCCGTTTCATTATAAGTGTCCAATCAAATTCTAGATACATACGACCACAGGCAATCGGTGCGTGGCTTGGATAGTAGCTATAAAACTATTGCTTACCGGTCCAAAGTTAATCAAAAACGTCTATAGGTACACACTTTCAGTAGTTATTTGCACTAACTTTTTAAATTTCCCGACATTGTACATGTATACAAATCCTGATCCGGATATTCAAAGTACGCATGCTCGGTTCCCGCTGGTACCCAGCTTCGCTCAATCTTTATTATGCGAAAAGGGGTACGCATCAGGTACATCCGGGTCAGCATTTGTATACATGTAATGTCAGGAAATTAAAAAAAGTTAGTGCAAATAATTACTGAAATGCCTACCTACAGACGTTTTGGATTAAATTTGGAGGGGTAAGCGATAGTATTATAGCTGTCTTTTCTGTTTCAACTGTTTGCATGCACTGACATTAGTTTGTTATTAAGAAAAAGATCGATTTATTTTCAAAATCGTCTACTTTCAGTTCGGTCAAGCGATGGCCGACCTAGACAAAAAGTGCATTTTCGCTTTAAAATTCCATCTTTTGTCATACCAACTTGTCTAATATTGCACATCATTTCTGCGTAGATTGCACTTTATTTGGTGAAAATTGGTTGACAATTTACAAAGATCTGGGAGGTAACATAAGGCCTGGTGGTAGGTCCACTTGCGAACCTTCATACCTTTACTATATTTATAGTATATATGGATGACATTTTTAAAAACAAATTTCCTTTGTTGATTATTTGAAAATAAGATATTTTAAAAACATTTTGAATGAAAAAATATTTTATTAGTGAAAAAAATATATTTACAAAAATAAGTGGGCGTGTTCATGTACATGTATACTATCCAAGCCACGCACCGATTGCCTGTGCATACGACTTTCAATGAACTTGTACTCGGAAGAAAATGTCGGTGTTACTGCATTATTGCTATGGCGCTACCCCAGGAAAAAAAAACGTAAATTATCTAATGAAGAAAAAAAAGCGAAACAAAAGGCTATGTCTTTAAAAAAAACACAAAGGTATTACCATATACTTATATTTGGAAAAAAATTCGGTCAGACTAAAGTTCTTTCGGTCAGACAAGAATTGAAAGTTTGTCTGACCGAATGTCAGGCAAATTTTTCAGCAGTTTCGCGAAGCCTGTTCTATAAAAGATATTTTCATGCCCCTTGGGTCAAAATTGGCCCTAACTTGTGGGTCATAAGTTTATATAAACTTATTTAGGAAAATAGATTAAAGTCTTCTTTTGTGAAAGTACAATGCCCAAAGCTCTGACTTTTCGCCTTTAGTATTGCCTTGTACATTTTACTTGATAACTATCTTACAAAAAAATAAACAATAGATAAATAACAATGCCTAGAGATACGATATTTGATATTAAACGTCTCCTAGTGGTCATTTGTAAAATATACATATATATATGGTCATGCCCTTTGGGTCAAAATTTGCCCTGCCTTAGAGTCACTTACATTTTGTAATTTACGAAGATTTATATAGTAAACATCTTTAAATTCTTCTTGTAATCTACACTGCCCAGAGCATGAATATTTAGCATGAAATGGTACCTTGTGGTCTTCACCTGTCGCACCTTTTTTCAAATCATGTAAGTACAAAAATTATAGATGTGCCCATGTGGAGTGTGAAAACATTCCAGGCTGGTAATATCACCAATTTTTAGCTCGACTATTCGATAAGAATAAGTAGAGCTATTGCAGTCACCCGAGCGTCGGCGTCGGCGTAACCACTTATGTTAAAGTTTTTGTAATAGTTCAAATATTTTCAAAGTCCATTGACATATGGCTTTGAAACTTTGCACACTTGTTCACCATCATGACCCCAACCTGTAGACAGGAGGAGGTAACTCTATCAAGCATTTTGACAGAATTATGCCCCTTTTTCGACTTAGAATTTACGTTAAAGTTTTTGTAATAGTTCAAATATTTTCAAAGTCCATTGACATATGGCTTTGAAACTTTGCACACTTGTTCAACATCATGACCCCAACCTGTAAACAGGAGGAGGTAACTCTATCAAGCATTTTGACAGAATTATGCCCCTTTTTCGACTTAGAATTTACGTTAAAGTTTTTGTAATAGTTCAAATATTTTCAAAGTCCATTGACATATGGCTTTGAAACTTTGCACACTTGTTCACCATCATGACCCCAACCTGTAGACAGGAGGAGGTAACTCTATCAAGCATTTTGACAGAATTATGCCCCTTTTTCGACTTAGAATTTCCGTTAAAGTTTTTGTAATAGTTCAAATATTTTCAAAGTCCATAGACATATGGCTTTGAAACTTTGCACACTTGTTCACCATCATGACCCCAACCTGTAGACAGCAGGAGGTAACTCTATCAAGCATTTTGACAGAATTATGCCCCTTTTTCGACTTAGAATTTACGTTAAAGTTTTTGTAATAGTTCAAATATTTTCAAAGTCCATTGACATATGGCTTTGAAACTTTGCACACTTGTTCAACATCATGACCCCAACCTGTAAACAGGAGGAGGTAACTCTATCAAGCATTTTGACAGAATTATGCCCCTTTTTCGACTTAGAATTTACGTTAAAGTTTTTGTAATAGTTCAAATATTTTCAAAGTCCATTGACATATGGCTTTGAAACTTTGCACACTTGTTCACCATCATGACCCCAACCTGTAAACAGGAGGAGGTAACTGTATCAGGCATTTTTTTTACTATCAAGCACTAAGAATAGTCGAGCATGCTGTCCTACCGACAGCTCTTGTTCGACTTAGAATTTACGTTAAAGTTTTTGTAATAGTTCAAATATTTTCAAAGTCCATTGACATATGGCTTTGAAACTTTGCACACTTGTTCACTATCATGACCCCAACCTGTAGACAGGAGGAGGTAACTCTATCAAGCATTTTGACAAAATTATGCCCCTTTTTCGACTTAGAATTTACGTTAAAGTTTTTGTAATAGTTCAAATATTTTCAAAGTCCATTGACATATGACTTTGAAACTTTGCACACTTGTTCACCATCATGACCCCAACCTGTAAACAGGAGGAGGTAACTGTATCAAGCATTTTGACAGAATTTTAAAGCACCTTTTTCGACTTAGAATTTACGTTAAAGTTTTTGTAATAGTTCAAAAATTTTCAAAGTCCATTGACATATGGCTTTGAAACTTTGCACACTTGTTCACCATCATTATCCCAACCTATAAATAGGAGGAGGTAACTGTATCAAGCATTTTGACAGAATTATGCCCCTTTTTTGACTTAGAATTTACGTTAAAGTTTTTGTAATAGTTCAAATATTTTCAAAGTCCATTGACATATGGCTTTGAATCTATACACTTGTTTACCATCATGACCCCAACCTGTAAACAGGAGGAGATAACTGTATCAAGCATTTTCTTTTACTATCAAGCGCTATGAATAGTCGAGCGTTGCTGTCCTACCGACAGCTCTTGTTTTTCATAGAATCATTGCAATACCAGTCTCTGAGTTTTGACACAGCAAATACATGTAACTATGGTACCTATAATATTGTTGCATGTGTGTTGAATGCCTTGTAAATAACTTTACAAAAATAAATTGTTGTTAATATATAAATATTATGTTGCAATAATGTCTTTTCATTGTAAACTGTTTGTTAATGGGAAGTAACTGACTGCATACACTTTGTATAATTATTACTTCCCTTAGATATAGCAAAAAGATGAAAAAATATAAAATTAAGCTATTGGTCAAAGAGAGGAAAATGAGTGCAAATCATGACTTGGTTTATTTACATTAAAAAATATCTGACAATTGAGTGAAATAGTTGTATATTTTTATATTGCAGGTTTATCAGCAATGATAGCTGGTGCAGATAATGGGAGCACATTTATTGTAAAGAATTACCAAGAAACAGATGCTAGTGATATATTCAAGAACTTTTTCTCCTGAACTAAATCTATAGCTGGTCTCTAGAGTTTTTAACTAGACTGATGGTACAAGTGTTTTATATAACTTAATAAAATGACAGAAAATAATTCTTGAAAAAATGTGAAATAAAATTTATTATCCTGCATAGAACATTAGAAACAAAATACCAGATAGAGGCGGTTTGGTGATGTTACAGCTTATATTGATGATAATTACTCCAGCATATAACAAAAATATTTGCCCATTTTTTCACTTCTTTCAACATCTTTAAATAGCAAAAAAAAAAAAAAAATATTAGATTATAGGTGAACTGACCATTTCTAATTACATAAACGGTTGATCAATGTAACTGCAAGTTGTGTGTTATTTGCACAGTGAAGGATTTATAAAGTCGACTTTTTTTCCAGTTTCACAGTGCATGTGTCTTGCATTTACTGTTAGCCCTTATCATGCTAAACCACAGACTCGAACTCAGTGATAGCCTTTGCTATCAGTGTTGAGTCAGGCCAGCTTGCACATCCTGGCTCTGTACTGTTGGTACTGTAGCTCAATTTTGGTATATTAGAATTGAAATCTCTTCACTTTCTTCTGTATTAAATACATGTAATTCGTTTTACCAGTTAGGAGTAAGATAATTAAAAATGTCGGATATTTTTGGTTTGAAATGAAAAAAATAAATTAAATATTTAATATACTTAGATGTAAAATTATGAAAAGAAAATTCAATTGTAAATAAAATTGAATTTTAATTGTTAAGACCAATATGAAATGTAAAGAGTTTTGTTAAGTATGATATATAAAAATGATAACTTCAAATATTGTTGTTTTTTTTCTGATTATTCAATGTAACAGTATGCAAACACTGTTAACCAATGTAAATATGCTAACCTGGGGTATCAATGGGTCTTGTCCATGTTGCTGACTGAATCATTTACCACTAACTTGTTAGATTCAAACCCAGCGGGAACTTGGAAAAAATATGTCTACCTTGCTTACAGAAGGTGTGTTCTGTGGTGCATGAAAGGGGCACCTAAAGTATTTCTAATGTTTAACTAAAAAATGCCATATGACATACGTGTATTACACGGTCAGTAATATGCCTTTCTTCCTTACAGAACAGCTTTTTTTATGCCTCCTAACCACATTAACTTGGAATCCTCTATAAAACTATATAAAAAGTGCTAGTCTGATGCACAAATAACTTGCATGAGCTTAATGCATGTAAGAACTGCAATATCTACGTACATACATGTATATTTGGTAGCTGTTACTGTGTCAACAGGTATTTAGAACTATGAAAGTTTGCTCCAACATATTGTGAGGAAAAAATATGGCATGGAGTTTAATTTTTTTGAATAAAGCAATGTCTATTCATGGTCTTTCAAATAGAATAGCCATCTTAAAGCCTCACAGACGGTGGGATTTTGATGTACAAAGCCAATTAAAACTGATGTGCCAGCAAATACTAATGTGTGAAGGCTAATATTTCTTGAATCTGTACATCTTAATACTATAAATTTACAGGAGCCTAGCGGCTCGGGTTATATTTACAAATAGCCGTTTATATAGGGCCATATAACCTGTCAACAATCTTTAAAACTAATAATATAAACGTCATGATTATCCAAAGCGACGTTACAATCGTGCAGTATTATTAAGATTTTTTTTATAATACTCGTACTGCACGTTTGTAACGTCATTTTTCATTGGATAATCGTGACGTTTATGTACAGTTTTATTATACACGGCTGCTATCGCTCCATGAATACACCTTACTTTTTTCTCTAAAAATGATGCTTGCTGTATTATAAATTCGTTATAATTTAAAGATTGTTGACAGGTTATATGGCCATATATAAACGAGGCTGCAAAATATTTTGAGCAAATTTAAATTAATAGTTGCGCAATAATATATAGAGGATATTTGTTTAGTTCAGTGTAAGGTCGGAATTTATTATAAACTTATAAATGAAATATTGAGAAATATTAATAAAATAAAATGCGTATTTTCATTTTCCGTATTTTCACTGTAAAAAAAATTATTATTCACTGCAGTGAAACATATTTTCCGTATTTTCACTGGTGTCTTGTCGGACTACTTTCTATTAAATTCTGCCCATACGCAAAATTTAAGGGAAATTCTTTCAAATTTTAATTAATGTCAAAAAAGAGAAATGTATAATAATAAACAGAAAATTCAAGTTTTTTCTATAAATACATGATTTATTTTCATCTTGTGGCATGAAAATGATCATATTTCACTCGTGGCTATTGCCACTCGTGAAATATTTATTTTCATACCACTCGATGAAAATAAATCATGTATTTATAGAAAAAACTTGAATATCCTCTATATATTTCACCGAGTGAGCACCAAAAGGTATATTTCACGAGTGGCGCAGCCACGAGTGAAATATGAACTTTTGGTGTTCACAAGGTGAAATATATTTCGATTTTACACTAAACTAATCAAATTTTCTTTTTATTATTTGCAAAGAAACGTTTTAAAAAGACATTAACCCTAATTCTGAATGAAAAGCGCGCCAAATAATAATACAACGTGACGTCATTTACAACGTCACGTCATTAAGTTGGTACCCTGTACTGTGCACGCTGGTATTTCAATGAAACAACGTAAGGGGCTTAAATTCAAAACAGTGAAATTATCAAAGTGGTAATTTCACTGTTTCAAACAGTGAAATTACCAGTTTTATATCACTGATATATTTCTATAAGCCACCGAAAAGCATGTAATAAAGATAGATAGATAGATTTATTTCGGCAAAGGAAGCATATACATAGTTGACAATATAACATAGGATAAACTAATGAGCATTATTAAATACTATATCACATATAGCTATCACTGCGAAAAATATACTGATATACGGGAATATACGGTCCCGTATTTTTGACATATACGGGCGTGTACGGGATGTATTCGTCGAATATACGGACCAAGTATACGAGTCCGTATAGGGAACACCGGGTATACGGGAAGTCCGTATATGCATCAGCATATACGGAATTCCGTATTTGCCCCATATACATGTACGTAATATTTGTTCGTACTTTTTAAGTATACGGAGAATAAAATCCCGTATACGGACTATATTAAGGTTGTTATCCCTAGTATTTCTATAAATATTTACCAAGGATATACGGGGAACCGTATATTTTCTACATATACAGAGGATATTACGGACTCGTATTTTTCTTACGTATACAGGAGGATATACGGAACCGTATATTCTACATATACAGAGGATATACGGGACTCGTATTTTTCCACATATACAGATGATATACGGAATCGTATTTCTACATATACAGAAAATATACGGATTCGTATTTTCTACATATACAGGGGATATACGGAATCGTATTTTCAATATATACAGGGGAATATTACGGAATTGCATTTTTTTAGTTGTCCACAGGAATACAGAAAA